>NW_027104261.1:93343-181815 GCF_902728285.1 Clytia hemisphaerica | reverse complement strand
TATATTTGTAGGAATATTCTCACTCTATACACACACTTTTCTTGTTATACACAGTACAGCTATAGATAAAACTCTCAAAAAATTATGGCTCTTTTGCTCTTTTGCTGTTTGCTTTTCATTAAATATTTATATGGTTTCTGTTTTATTTTGTCTTGTTCATTGTTATTATTATACAGAGAAAGAACGATTTTGTTTAAATTACTTCATAGCTATAAGGAGGCCCCCCAGCGGGTACCCCTAATCACGCCATCACGCAAAAAAATTTTCTCCATCACGCATCACGAAAATCGCTAAAATTTGTCATCACGCAAAAAATAGCGAAAAATAGCCCAAATCACGCATCACACCTCAAATCTTTGCCTTATCACGCATCACGCCAAAATCTTAATCACGCCATCACGCCAAAAAAAATCTCTAATCACGCCATCATGCAAGAAAAAAGTCCCAATCACGCCATCACGCAAACCGCTGGGGGGGCCTCTATAAGAATTTTGCCATGATTATGAAAGCCTTAAGTAGCAAAATAATACTGTATTTTATCTATTACTTTTTTTAAAGAACAATTCGAGGTTTAAACCATTGAAAGATTAGGAGAAGCCAAACCCAAATGAAAATTGATAGTTTTTATGAGAAAAAAGAATCACTTGTCATACTAATTCTGACTAAAATTTTGATGTAAACCTGATAAAAGGCTGCGGTTTTAGCCAATCTAGAAGAGTCTATTTTCAAATATTTTCTGGCCCGTCGGCCCCAACCATGGAGGGGCCTCCTTAGATACTATATAGAGCAAATTTAGTTTTTGCATGGTACCCTCCAAATCCTAGATCCGCCCCTGATCAAAACTATAAAGTGCACTTACAAAACATCAATTTGTCAGATCGAACAAAATTAATACTTTAATGGGGGGATTGAATTTCGCGGTTGGGCCTATCCGCAAAATTCAAAAATTTTGCGGGGACGTAATTTCACGGGTGGCACTATTGGGTGGCAATATTTTCACGATTTTGTATTTTTATACTGTCAAATCATGCATATTGGTTGTTGAAATACACATTATTTGCGCTTTTTTGATGTAAGTAACCATTCAAAAAGTATTTATTTGACATATTTTGAGTTTTGATTAGAAATATTTCGCGGATGAGGCCCTTCCAAATTTCCATTGGGATTTAATTTCGCGGATTTTTGCGGATGACACCCAAATCCGCGAAATCTGCGAAATTTAATCCCGCTAGAAAGTTTATCCCATTAAAGTAACCGCACTGTCATCATTGAAAATAAAACAAACGATTTTCTGTCAAGGGCCTTGTAAACATTCCAACAACGAGCGAAATGATCGATCAAAGCTCAGTCTACCATTTTTAGCGCGGTCCGGGGATTGAGCCGAGAACGCCCGCAGAGCTCCACGCGAGCTCTCGTGCGGGTGAAAAACTTCAATCTGTCAATCATTTTCTCATGCGAATATATATACGCAAAGCAATTCTAGCTGTACGATAGTGCCGCAGATCATCAATGGATAGTATTCAATAATCATTATCCCTTTATTTTCATACCTAGAACTTTTGCAAAAAAAAGGAAAAAAATAGAAAAGTTGTATTTTTTACTGCTCTATTTACATACTGAATTTGAAGATCTTCTATGACATAGAAGAATGATATAGAATGATCTTCTATGACATAGACTATGTAGCGTTTTTTTGCAAACTTCAAAAAACTGATTTTTGTCCCGCCTTTGCGGGACTTTGGCTTAGTGCTTGCGTCGTGCAGCATAGGGTACAAAGTTCAAACATGCATTTCCTGTAATTTTTGTATGCAGAGTTAGGTCTGAGCCTGTAAAGTGTAAGGTTGAAAATAAATGAGCTTTTAAGCGGCTGTTCAACCACCAAAAGACCCACAATCAAGTCAGTTTTCCTTCCTTTATTCTCACTTGGGTAATTATAGAACCTAGAACCATAGAGCATAGAACCACTAGATTTATTATCACATATTCATGAATTTTACCTCAACAAATACGCCCCTCTGGAACCCCCTCAGCAACAATAATTGCATACCAGAGTCTTATTATTTTTTAACTGTATATATTTCATGAAAAAACTAAAAATGTAAATACAAAAAGAAAAAGAAAAAAGATTTATTAAGGATATAGGATACTTTATTATTATTTGTTTTATCATATTTTATTTTATTTTGCTTAAAACTTTTCATTTTTTTATTAGGTTGCACCATTTGTAATTAGGTTTCTAAACTTGGTGTCCCTTCCTTCGGGTAAATATATGTTTTGAATTGAATTTGAATTGAATTGAAATTCACTACAAAGCGCACTCTTAAAACCGGAGTTATTTAAGTCTAGAGGAACTTCAGTCTGGTTCTGGAAAATTCTAATTTTAATATTATATAGGCAAAAACTCCATCTGACTGAAAAGGTCTATAAAAATCATATATATTAACTTATATACCGTCAACTGCTCCAACTTGGGACTATCTTACGCAACATGGGACGGCCATACCACCACCATTTCACCGAACCTCAAAAGTCATTTGATTTGAGTTTAATGAACCGCGTATAGGGTGGCCTCTTTGAAAAAAGGTCTATTAAAAAATACACGATTTCTCTTTCGCACCGAGTAGGCTTTTAAATCGAAATATATATGAAAAAAATCCGTAGTGGAACACGTGCGAGTGTCCGGAACGAAATTGTTGTTTGTCAAATTAGTGGCAAAACAATGGAGCGTTTGACGTCACTCGCGCGGCAAGTTACACACTCACTATTTGTTAATCCCATTGGGAGGTAGGCGGTTAGTCGGCAGGCGTTCTCTAATTCTCCATTCGGCGTCCCGGCCGGTCATTTTGAATAAAAACAAAAGTTAAAAAGGGCGCGCTATCAGTGAAAGTTATCGTGACATGTTATGACAGAAAGTATGATTGATAAACTTGGTGGAGTTATCAAAACAAATTTGTTGTCAAAGAGATTTAACAGTATAGTAAGTGAAAATACAGGCCGGCCAGATATCAACAAGTCCCATGTGTTGTGTACACTCGTTCCAAGTTGGAGCAGTTGACGGTATTTAGATTTTTGAAAACAAAAATTAGAAGACTAAATTCAAACTTTCCTGGCTGTTGATAGCTCTGGGAATTCATCATTTCCATCATTTTGGTCATTTCTGTCAGTGTGGTCTATCTTTCACTGGCTTTCATCAAAAATTTGTTCTCTAAAAATTTGCTAGTCTAATCTGAAGTTGAAAACTATGCTACAAAAACAGTTTTTGGCGGGAAATGGCGTGGAAGAATGGTGGAATTGAATAGAGGGTGGATATGGGGCGGATGAAAGATTTTGGCTAGAGCGTACAAATTTGAGGAGAAATTGTTAAATCGCATCTTTTAAAATGGTGTCCAGACATTGAGTTCAAAGTTCGGGCTTTGACCGGCGATCCAAAAAAACACATTCCTCATTCCAATCTCACATTTTAAGGATCTGAAAAAGTTTGAAGTGTCACTATCATTAGAATCTAGCAAAGTATCAAATCCAAAATGGTGTCTGCAATCGAACGTTTCGGCGCGGCGCGTGTATCGTATCCAGGTATCATTTCACCTTTTATCATTTTATAACAAACAGTCACTTCACAAACAGCATCCTACATATTTACCTGTAAGACATTTTTTAACCATTTCTTGTCGCTAATCTTCTTCATTTTGCTCTATGAAAGTTGTTTTATTTTCTTTTTCATCGCCTAGCCCCCGGTAGTCCAGGTAGTCAGCAAAAAGAGGACCTTCCCGGCGCACCGGACTGTCCAGTGTATTTGTCCGGTGGCAAAAAGCGCAAAAGTCCGGTGTCAGTCCGGTGTTGCATACAGGGAATTTTGGATGCCGGACATTTATGAAACAAAAAATTAAGAAACATCAGCAGTGCGTCTCAAACCGCGATATTTCGAGAGCACGGAAGCGCGTCAAAACACCAGCTTTTTTAAAGTTTTGTCTCGTTTACCCAAACGCTGCAATCCTGCGTAGGCTTTGGGCTCAAGACTAGAACCCCCAATACGAGACATTGGCCTGACCGAAAAAAAATCATCATCATCAATTTTGTTAATTGTCAGAGTCGTTTACTCACTGGAAATACGCAACTTTCTGAAGTTTCGTTTTTTTTCGGTTGTGCTTCATTTTAAAAATAACGAAGATGAAAAGTTACCATCAATCCCGCGAGTAAAAGAAAGTACTCCGACTAGTCTACGAAAAGTGCGCTCGCGCGGCAGGGATTTTTTCAAGCACTTTGAGCTACTACCGTTTTTGTATAATTAGATTGAGTTTAAGATGCGTAAAAATACGCGAGCGTGATTTAGAGCAGGGGGTCTGGGGGGCGCTCTAAGCCCCCTTTAGAAAATTTTAACTCCAAATTTGGCCCTGGATTGCTTTAAACAAGAACAAAAAGTGAAAACATTAACGCCGCTTAAGTAAAAATAGAAAGATTTTGGCCCATTTCACGCCCAGGGTTCGAATTATAAATTTTAAGCAATAGATAAACGAGCGAATAAAGTAACCGAGTAATATATAAACGAGTGCATTTTAAAGTAGCGAAGGAGAAGCGAGGTAAAAAAGGAGCGCCGCAGGCGAAATTTTTACATTGTTGTCGAAACATTTTTAGTATTTTGCGATGTTATTTGGAAGTAAATGCAAAAGTATCTTCAGTTCATTTCTCTAGAAAAGCGAAGAAGTAAGAGGTTATAGACAAAGCAAAGTATATTGAAGTTTTGAAGTAACGAGTAGATAAAGCAATAGATAAACGAATGAAGAAAGTTGCGGTAGCGAGTATACAAAGCAATAGATAAACGAGAGAATATATTAGCGAAGTAGCGAGTATATAAAGCAAAAGATAAACGAATGAATAAAGTAGCGAAGTGGCGAGATGATAAAGCGATAGATAAACGAGCGAATAAAGTAACCGAGTTGATAAAGTAATAGATAAACGAGTGAATAAAGTAGCGAAGTGGCAAGTAGATAAAGCAATAGATAGACGAATGAAAGAAGTAGCAAAATAGGTGTTTTCTTATAATTTTTTAACTTCGCTAAATCTAAAATTCACTTCGCATTTTGCGAAGTGCGAAGCCATAATTCATCCTCGCATAAAAAACACCCTACTGTTTTTCACGCCGAAGCTATAATTCAATCAAGCTGTGGCGTCAAACTGAACGAGACTATCTCTCTCTAATTTTTTTTTCCTTGAAAAGATCAATAATTATCTCACCCTCGAGAATTTATTTTTGGTAAACACCGGATACATAGATAAAATGGTCTGGTGAAAACCAAAAAAGTTTGTGAAACGTAGCAATGAATGAATTCTCTGATGAAAACAATGAAACACATCGAATTTATGACGTGACCGCGTACCAAGAAACATTACGAGAGAACACATTTTTTTCCATTCTCTTGTCTTTACTCTATACTGATTAAAAACAAATAATTGGCGTTTCTGAGAAAACTGCTTTGAAACTTTTTTCTTGTAAATTTTTTTTTTATATTTCGGATTGAGTTTCATAACTCAATCTTGGATTGAGTATTTTTGCCGGTATACGGTAGTAAAATAGTGCTTAGAAAAATCCCTGCGCGGCGAATAGAATATCTCGCAAATTAATATATGCATAAAACTGACGAAACCCTTTCTTTTTTATGCTTAGGTGACGTCACCATCGATCCTGACTCGACAATGGAGAACCAAATTTGGCAATGTATAATTATTACGAGCGGCCGAGAAAGTTTGTGTGACGCAAAAATTGCGCGATAAACGAAGCCCTAGAAGAACGCCCACTGAAAATTGAAACCAGGAATTTATTGAATATTTCACTAATGAAGTATCAAACTTTTTGTTTTTTGTAATTATTATAAATTCATAATTTTTAAATACTATTTTTTGAATGTCAAAGGACAATTAAAGTGAATTTAAGCTGATTGGGTGGATATTGGGCGGACGGGCGTTTTGCACGTGCCGAGATGGAAATTAAATGAGAGTAAAAGACGGGGGCGTCTTAGTATGTAATATTAATTCATTATTCTTTTATTTTTATTTTTCGCGAATGAAAAATGAATTTTTGATTTTTGAATTAAGGAAATATAGTATAATATATTGTATTTGATTGTCAATGCCAAAAGATACTTTTACGAATAATCTGCTGTGTTGCTTCGCTATTTACCCCCGGATTGTTTTAGTAGGAACTTCGGTCACGTAAATAAAAACACGTGTATATGTTGAAGCCGACTGTGGACTGACCGCAATTGCAATTACATAAATTATTGTGGAAGGGAACGCTTGAGACGAATGTTTGGGAAATCAAAAAGACAACTTTTGTGAGAATGTTGAGTTTTGTTTATATGGCTGTTTGTGACGCACTGATCAGTCAGGAGTTCTATCCTGTATGTAATTAAGCATATTTTTTTCGATCGCACGGACTTTCTTAATTAGGATTATCCCTTTGTTTTTCAATCCTAATTAAGAATATATATCGAATTTCCAGTTTTTTTCCAAAAATACAAATTTCCGCAGATTCTTATCAGCCTCCAATGAAAGAATTTAGTGTGTAGAGCAGATTTTGAAAGTTTGATACAGTAATATGGATGGAGTCTTGAGTTATGACATTTAGAAAAATGTTCTATTACCTGCGACAAAAACGCGTATAAAACGCGGGTGTATTGCCCTATCTACACCGTAGCAGATAAACATTTATAATGTAGCACAGGCTTTAATATTCCTAATTAGAACTAACGTACCTAATTAGGCAGATTTTTACTTATGGCGTCATTTTGAAGCCCTCCGCCCAAATTTTGTTTTGATTTTTGGCTCAATATATCATCTTTGACCTGCTCTATCTATTTCTCATAGTTAAAATTTGCAGATTTTGTTTGTTGGTGAAGAATCTGAATTTTAAAAATCATATTCTTAATTAGGATTGAAAAACAAAGGGATAATCCTAATTAAGAAAGTCCGTGCGATCGAAAAAAATATGCTTGATTAGGATAGAACTCCTGACTGAACATCGGACGCACCAGACTGGTCATGTCCGGTGTTTTGATTGTCCGGTGGGTAAATATATCCTTCTCCGACACCGGACATCCAACTTCCTTAAGTCCGGTGTAGAAATTGTCCGGTGGTAAAAAAAATTCTCATTTTACACCAGACTTTCGCGTGTCTGGTGTTCGTTAAGTCCGGTGCGTCAGCGCGGCAGGGTCCTGCAAAAAGTAGTTGAGCTCCAGGTTCTGGACTAACACTAAGCCAGTAATGCAGTATAGACTTAAAAAACTTGTGTTGTATATCAAGATTACAGGATTTCAAATACGGGCCAATTTTACTTTTGTATTGAGTGGTTTCATTTTCGATTTCAAGCCAACATCTTAGCAACGGGGTGCTCGTCCATACCGTGAGTGGTCCTAAATCCGACAGCCCTGCCTATATCCGACCCCCCAAATAACTGCTATGAAAACAAATTCTATGTTTACCAACATTCCCTCTCCAAGTTGAACAATAAACTGTATTTCAAGAAGTCTCGAAACAAAACATCTAACAAGATGACTATAATGTCAAGATGTCAATTAATGTGATAAGAAAGTGTGAGTTGTAAAAATATTTCCCTCTATTATTCTGAATCCGTTGCTTGTGTTTAAAAGGTTAACAATTTTGTAATAAAAAATTATGTTTTGTATAAGAAGCAATTAATGTTTTGGTTCAATTGGTTCAGTGTATCAAATCTCTTAGTTTAGTTGACACTTTGGTATCTTCGTTGCGTCACAGCGAAAGGTTTGTTTTTATTTCAGTTTGTATCTTTGAAAGACCCCATCGGATTTAGGCAGGGCTGTTGGATTTAGGACCACTCACGGTAGTTACATGGGTTTGTGCAAAAAAATAAACATAGAAAATTTTCCAAATCCCCTATTTCGATTGCTGAAGCAATGAAAAATTAAACTTTTCTATGTTTCACTTTTTTGCACCTATTCTTCAAAATGAAAATATTCGGCTAGTTCGAAACGCAGGTTCAGGTTTCAGGTTCAGGTTACAGGTTACAGGTTAAAACGGAATAATTGCCAGACCAGATATATCATTTCGACTTGAAGTTTGCAGACCAGATAAAAAAAATTCTTAATTATTTTTCTCTTTTCTGTGTATGTTAAAAGTTTTTTTTTCTAACATGTATATAGTTTTCTTCTGTATATATTTCTGGTATACCTCTTTTGGGTGATAAAAGAGAAAAATTGACCGGCTAAAAACGCCATACGTACGGCCCGGCAATCGTTCGTACGGGGACGTCCTGCAGCCTACCTTGCGCGGCCCGTAGCCTGGCGACCGGTGACGGTGAAGTGATGAAATTTGGCATGCTTCCCCCCTTCGATATGCTTGACGTCTCCAGAAAGTTTCAAGTCATTTACTGTCCCGTACGGGTCCTTTACGGTCCTGTAGCGCCCATCGGTCAACTTTTCAGGACTTGGGACCTATTTTTTCGGAATCTACACACAAAAAAACATGAAATATCGAAACCTGGATAAAAATCTTAAAGGTGACCTTAACTCGGTTCGATCCGGGGACCCCTAGTGCGTGAACCCTACACCTTGTACCACTGGGCCAACTTTTCAAGCCATACGTTGACGTTAATTCTCAGCGATGTCATTTTTTCGCTAGCTTGGCTTGGCCCAGAGCTCAATAGGGACCCCTCAGAGTATATTTTTAGACTTGGCTGAAGGTGTACGTCAGTAACAAGTGGTTCACGAGTTGTAGAAACGTCTCACTGCTTTCCATCCCACCGGGGGTCTGGTACGAGTTCTGACCCCCCCTTCCCTTCCCATGAACTTTTCAGGACTTCGGACCACTTTTTTTGGAATCTACACCCAAGAAAACATAAAATATCAAAACCTGGTCAAAAATTGGGACTTTGACCCGAACCGGATCGGATTTGAACAGGGGATCCACAGTGCGTGAACTTCGGATTAGAAACACCGGTCTGTAAAATGAATATTAAGTCAGTAAATTGAAAGCGTTTCAAAATAAAAACAGACATTTTACTTTGTATGATAATTCAATGACTACTAACAATTATAGAATAATTTATATATTGTCGAAACCGCAAGCAAAGCTCCACTCTACACGTTGGGATATTTTATTTTTGAAATTTCCATCAAAAAGATTTAACCTGTAACCTGAAACCTGAACCTGTAACCTGAAACCTGAAACCTGAACCTGCGTTTCGAACTAGCCGGAAAATATTTAAGATTTTAAGTTCTTCTTTTATTCAATGATTTTTTACAGCACTTTGTTGACAATCTATAAACTCTTGCGTCAAATTCCCACTTTCTTCAGTAAAGTGAAGATGAGAAAAAACCTAAGCCACGGATCACGGATTGAAACAAATATATGAAGGGTGGGATTTTACAGCCACCCGTTGTGCAAGGCACTGAGAGGCCACGGGTGCCAAAAAGAAGGGCCGTTTGAAATGCGGCAACTTCATTCATTGGTGGAAATTTGATAAACAGTAGCCTGGATATCCAAGCTCAAAATTTTAGAAAAAACAAAATTTACTTCAACATACAAAGTTCTAAAATTATAGAGCTTGGTCTCCCTAGAGAATGAAAGTGCAAACCCATGTTTCCAAAACTTTTCTAGCCAACCCAGGGCAGCAAAACAGAAATTAATAAAAAGCAGCCTTACAAGATCTAAAACCATTTGAAACAGCCAAAGATTACACCAGAGTCCATGAACAAGTTTGCATGCATTATCATGACCAACCATGTTTTCTTGAAAAATGAACTTGCCTCTGTTTTCTTCTTTTTCATGTTTTCATGTTACAGAAAGTTCTATCTTCACTAGCAAGTGGAGGACTATCCTATTTTTGCTTCAGAATTATTGCTCCGCGCCGTGTCGATCGGCCCTTACGGCTTTAGCGACGTGAGCGCAAGCAAGCGGATTGCATTCTCATATGGAGAATGCAAATCGCTCTAGGGAGACCAGGCTGCTTTCGTTTTTGTTACAGATTTCGATATAAACTTCTCTCAGGGATTACTTGTGCTTGTCAATGAACATGTACACATGTCTGTGTTGTTTCAACTTGTCAGCACTGTATTGTTGTAAAGGAAAAGATTTAAAAGAGGCAAGACTAGCCTAGTTTATCTAATCCTGATAATAGGAGTTTAAGTTTAGACTGTAAGCCCCCGGGGCCACTTATAGCTTTTTTTTAGACTGGATGGCTGGCCCACTTTTGATTCTTTGGCTTTGCTTGAGGTGGTAGCAAATCCACTAGATCCATTCCCCTTTTGGCAAAAAAAACAATACTTTTGTTATTGTTACTTGCCGTCAACTGCTCTAACTTGGGACAGTTGGTCAAAACATGGGATTGTTGTCGTTGATATCTCGACTATATTTTTACTTTTAGGGGCCACTCACATATCAATTTTTCCCACTCTGACGCTAATTAAAAAACCTAGCCACCCTTAGCGTCATATTATACCGTGAAGTCAGGTAACTTCAGGGTTGCTACGTCTACCTGAAATGTCTAGAATTAAATTACAGTCTGGAAATGTCTGGAAAAAGTCTGGAATTGGCATACCTGTCTGGAAAAATATGGAATTTGAAGGAAATAGTCCTGAATGAAGTCCAGTAAACTTTTCGGAAATAGGAAACTTTCATCTTGGCATTTGAAATTCCCAAAAATTTCTGCTCCCTTCACTCGCAACCAATACTGTAAATCATGCTCATTTTGACATTTGTCATTCTGTTGTGTTCATCAATATGGCCGTTCAAATGACTGTTAAGGAAAAACTAAAAACCTTCCTAATGGATAAAATGTCTGGGGAAAATATTACCTATTTGGCTAAAATGTCTAGAAAATTTTCGACATTTTCAGGTAAAAAATCTGGAAAAATATGGCTTTTGTTTTGAGACTAAAAGTCTGGAATTTTCAACTTCGCAAACCTGTAGCAACCCTGAACTTGCATCAGTGGAGGGAAACATGCATGGCCATGACTCCGCTTGCAGCTCTACTCTACCATTTTTATTTTTATTTAAAGGGGAACTCAACAAATTTTGTATTTTTTCGTTTCTATCCTGAAATGGTTTGTTTCAACAATAAATTTCAAAATTTCAAGATTGCAACTCTCCTTTCACTCTAAAAATATGTTTGATGAGCTTTTAAAAAATGGCTCCCCTCTACTAAAATGAATTATTTTATATCAAATAAAAAAGACGCGCTTTCAGCTGTTTTATGACGTAGCTGTATTCAGAATGCCGAAGATGCTTATCTTCTCAGGCTAAAAATTAGTGAAGACAGGCCTTTCTGTAGAGGGTTTGTGACAAAATTTTTGTGTTTCTTGTTGGATTTTTTATTGTTATTCAGCTAAATCACCCACAATTTACCAGGAATACTTTTCTATGTATTTATTTCTTATTTAAAACAGAACTCTGAAAACATACTGTAGCCATAACTGAATTTGTTCTGTTTTCTGAATACTGTGACGTCATAATCCAAAGAGAAGTCGATCTTTTTTTAAAAGAAAGGGGGTGATTTTTTTAACATATTTTTAACTGAAGTTAAGAGTGATTTATCATGATTTTTATTTGAGAGATCGGACTAAAATACTTTCTTTCTCAATTTTATACTTAATATTACCAAAAATCAGGAAAAAAATGAAAATGACAAATTTGTTGAGTTCCCCTTTAACTTTGTATTTTAATGACCAGCCAGGTCATTCATTTAAGGGCTATGCATGTTTGCCTCCACTGATGCAAGCTACCCGATATCACGGTAACATATATCGAAAATCGATGAAAACCTTTTTTTCCTTTCTCACTTCGGGTATTCATGTTCCATTGCCAGAGAAGTTGCTTCCCCCCTTCTGCTTGGTATCGTGAGTGGTCCTAAATCCGACAGCCCTGCCTAAATCCGATGGGGTCTTTCGAAGATACAAACTAAAATGAAAACAAATCTTTCGCTGTGACGCAATGAAGATACCAAACTGTCAACTAAACTGAAAGATTTGATACACTGAACCAATGGAATCAAATAATAATAATTGCTTCTTATACAAAACAAAATTTTTATTATATACAAAATTGTTAACATTTTAAGGTATATAATTATTTTTGCAACTCACACTTTTTTGATCACATTAATTGACATCTTGACATTATAGTCATCTTGTTAGACGTTTTGTTTTGAGATTTCTTGCAATAGTTTATTGTTCAACTTAGAGAGGGAATGTTTGTAAACATAGAATTTTTTTCATAGCAGTTATTTGGGGGGTCAGATTTAGGCAACGGCTGTCGGATTTAAGACCACTCTGGGTACATTTTAGTAGTGGTCTCGGTATATGACTTTTACACAGATTGGTTCTCAGACCCGCATAAGTTATGACGTGACTTTTAACATAATGAGCATCTCCGGCATTTTACTATGTACAAGTTTATTCTCGATGCCGTGAAAAAAAGATAAATTTGGCATGAGGATTTTGAGGCTGCTACTAGAAAAATGATAGTATGAAAGTTAATTTTCTGGAAATTTGAACATCTGTTGGGCCTCGAAAATCGATATCTCTAGTAGGTTTTCTTAGCATCACTCGATCTAACCCACCCACCCTATAGTGTTGGAATGAAAGCGTGGGAAAAATCGATATGTGAGTGGCCCCTTACTGTAAAATCACTTTGACAACAAATTTGTTTTTTTCCACCAAGTTTATCAACCACACTACTTCTTCTGTCATTCATATATCACAAAAATAGATATGTCTAGAAATGTTGCAAAAGTATAACCATTCACATCATCTTTTAAGTCTTGCTCTCTCAAGGGGCTTTTATCTAATAGGCTGTGCCATGAGATGAATATATGTCAGCAAGAGCCTGTTTTATATGATTTAGTTGATGTAAGCGGACTTGAATCGCTCAATAAAATTTAGCGCATAGAAACCACCCCCGCTTAAAGTTAACAGATATGAAAATACGACGCTAGATTTTATGAATTTTTGTAGATATCTATGTTGCAGAGTGCGCTTACACTCGCACGTGTTTCACTAGTAGGAATTTTTTTCATATTTTGATGTAAAAGCCTACTTAGAGAAATCATATATTATGTAATACGTCGTTCATTTAACTCGAATCAAATAGGTGCAGTGAAATAGTGGCCGAATTGCCATCCCATGTTTTCTCAGATAGTCCCAAGTTAGAGCAGGTTGACCGTATTTGCCGTGTGAGTAATTTTGGCAGAATCCCGGGTGAATAAAACAGCATGGTGTTGGATAATAAAGATTAGGTGATATACATTATACCACCCGCAAATTTTGTAAATCAGGTTTGTTTTGATTTAACTTTGTATTTTAATGACCAGCCAGGTCTTCATTTGAGGGTTATGCATGTTAGCCTGCACTGATGCAAGTTCAGGCAGAGCTTCCTTGTTTTTTTTTAACATTTGTTCGGATAGAATAAAAACATACCTGATCAACACAAACAAACAACTTTCGCTTTTGCTTATGTAGGTTTTAAAACCCACAAGTAATGAACCTCTTATAGCTTTATCTGAATAAATCTGATTGAAAACCTTCTGTCAGGTTTCATTCCATACGTTTTTTATCCACATGGTGACCCGGTTTACCCAAGGTAGAACTAAACATAGAAAGGGGGTAATTTTAGTGGTCTATACGATCATTGGTATATTTTTTGAATTTTTGGTTTGGATTTTTCTACCCAGAACCGTTGCTATGAACGTGCGTCATGTTGCTAAAACCTTTGCTTGAAATCGAAAGCAAACCAAAATAATTTAGCGCACACTGCCGTTCGCGTAATATTGATAAAGTGAAAGGAAGTCCTGACTGAAGTTACCCGATCTCGGGTATATATACTACCGAGATAATTAATTACAGGAATTTTGTGAACAAATTTAGAAATTATCTCCATTATTTTGAAAAAATAAACTAAAATCAAGATGGCTTATGAAACAGCAATGAAGGCAGTTTTTCATCGATTTTCAGGGATTTCAGCTTTTAAAACATCTTTTAACGCTTTTCAAACCTAAAATCGATTTATGAGTGACCCCTTATCATTACGCCAAAATGTTTGCGTATTATTTTAGACATAAACTTAAAAATCACCAGTGAAGGTACAAGAACAATCCTTATTTGGCTGACCGTAAATTATTCTCCTGGGAATAACAGGGCAAAATGATCAAATCAAAACATTATTCTGGACCCCCTGATTTACAGTGGCTTTTACTAACGTGTTGCACTCGACCTTTTGTGTCAAAACAGGGGTTTTAATATTTTCTTGCACGGGAAGGAATGTGTCTGCTTTCAATTTGTGTGTTTTGAAACTTTGGTGTGTGTACATTCCAGCTCCAAAATATAAGTTGGTTGTTCCACAAAGGTCAGAAATGTAAGGTAAGGTTAACTTATCTACTCTTCAGATGACCTTAATTAAACAGAATAAAGAACCAAACTTAATCAAAAGTTGAATTGACTGATTGTATATTTTAATTGCAAAAAACCTAATTGAATAATGTTAAATGTTTTTGCAATTTACAGATTCAATTGAGATAACATTGTACTTGTTTGAATTTTGATTGTATTTAATTATATTTTGGTTATGTTCACGAAAGTTGTGAATTTCTGTGCCTATTTTTTATAATATAAAGATAACATAATTGTCCAGGCATATTTCCAGGGGTTTTCTGCTACCGGATAACGGTAGCAGAAACTGAATCTTTTTGAGTTTTGGAACTCAATCTTTATGAAAAATAAGATTAGATACTATGGAAAAAGGTAAATGGGTGAAAAATGTCTTCAAATATTTGATATTATAGCACTTAGGGATCTTCTCAAAAATAAATTCGCTTAAATAATCGAATTTAAGCGAAAAGTTCGCTTAAATAATCGAAGTACTTCGATTATTTAACAATCGAAATTCGATTATTTAGTCACCTCAGTTCGATTATTTAGTCCCCTCAGTTCGATTATTTAGTCCCCTCGGTTCGACTATTTAATCTTATTATTCAATTAATTAATCCTTTTGATTCCAAAATATAATCGAATTTTTTCCAAAACATTCGAATATCGGTTATTTTTTCTTACGTAGATCGAAAAAAGCCTTTGTCTACTGTGGATTTGAAAGACAAGAAAAAATATTTTCAAAAAGCCCTAGTCAAATCAACCAATGACTGCATAATTCTTCTTACCTTTAAGGATTTTTGATCTACTAAGGGGCATCATAAATTTACAATGATAGAATAATCCTTTTGTGAATCACATTATCGCATCATCTTTAAGTTTCTTAATGTTTGGATAACAATTCCACGATCTCTCCACGATAAAGTACTTCTATCTTTTTCTATCTTTTTAATTTCTACACACTTTCCTCTGTTATCAACCTCTCAACACAGTTGCTTCTTATGTCTTTGTTATTGTTTTTCGATTCGAGAATAGCACTCTATCGTTGTGTTCATGTTCAAATCAAGAAGGCAAAACAAAAAAAAAGATAAAAGGATAAAAGGGAGAGCGCTCACAAGATCAAGAATACGTCATTACGTCATATAAAAGCAGGAAAAAAACATTCTTTTGCTCTATTGTTCTGTTCGCAAACGTCAATCATGGCGTTTTGATTGGTCAATGCAACATTTTTTTCTTACAAGTTACGTCATGCTCTATTATTCTGTTTGCAAAAATGGATTCGAATTTTACATCCAGGTTTTTTTAATGGCTAGATAAGAGATCGAATCATCGCACAGAATTGATGCTGCACTTTTTTTTTTGTCATCTAAAAAATGAAGTCGTTGCATTGTTTTTCGCGCAAGTTCTATTTTCTGCAAATCAAATTGCGTCACGCATTCGAAAGATTCGAAAATGTTGCAATCAAAACATTGAATTCATTCAGTCATTTGTGAGTTTGGTTTTGAGAAGAAAACATTTTCTGAAAATTAAACCTAAAATATTGTGATCTTATTCATATTTTGAAAAGACTTTGAAAACAGAAAGTTATAAAATTTATTACATTGAGATATGGTTGTAAGAGGTATGTATGTATGGAAATGGAATGCTTTGTTTGCTTCAGTTTTCACTACATACTTTCCTCCCCTCGAAATTCAGTTTTCGATGGGAGCCTTTATTTATCTAAACTTTGATTTTATTAATGGTGATTCATTTTTGGATATCAAAAACTCCCAAGGATAACCAGTAAGTTTTATTTATTTTGGAGGTAAAAAATGCTAAAGAGAATGAGTAGATATGTGTCGGTGATTTGTAAAATAAAGGGATTTCTTTTTCGAAATTGCGCTTCCATTGAAACGTGAAGTTAAAATTGACGTTACAGCATTTGAAAAAAGATATAACTTCAAGGCAATGAAAAATCGATGAAAATTGGATTACAACCTGTACTTTTTTATTTAGCATTTTTTAGCATTTTTTATCCCCTTTCACTTGCGATGGGTGGGAAAATTGTCCAAAACAAACAGCCGAATTTAACCGAAAACCATTTTACCGAAATTCGGTATTTTTGAGAGGATCCCTAAGATATAAGCGAAAAAGGATTAATTAATCGAATACAAGGATTAAATAATCGAATAAAGGAGATTAAATAATCGAATATAGGAGATTAAATAGTCGAAGCTATTCGACTAAACGACGGCAGCTATTCGATTAAATAGTCGAATCATTAATCGAACTTAATAATCGAAAATCAATTATATTTTTGAGAAGATCCCTTAATTCCGCAAATAGGCATAATTTTCGTGGGGCTTTGCCCCATAGACCACACCAGGACTGTCCTGGACCAGTTGGTTGGGCTGTTTACAAGGCCCCAGACCTCCTGTCTGCTTTTTTCAAGCCTAAGGCACATTCTGAAACTCAATCTTTTGATTAAAAACGGTAGCAGCTCCAAATCCTGGAAATTTGCCTGTTGTCATATCTTGACTTTGGAAAAGACTGGAAAAAAATATTAGGAGCTTCTGCTCAGGACCATGACAAAATGTCTCAATCTATCTGATTATTCCTTAAGCAAATTGAATTATGTGGTGCAACTGATATATTTGTTACTTTATTAACCAACCTTACTGAACTTTTTTAGGTTAATATATAACAATTTAGATAAGCATGGAGGGTCAAGTAAGCCAAACCATTTACATTAATAATCTCAATGAGAAGATTAAACAAGAAGGTATGACATTTTATCAATATTTGATCAATTTTGGTTAACCTTGAAAACAAATGAAATTATGAAAATCCTTTTTTATGTTGTCATCATTATTGAATTCCCAGTAAGTCTATTTTCCTTATTATTTGGCTAATTTCATCCACATATTTTTGAGTGTATGTGTGACTTCCCTATTGATTTTGAGTACCTGAAAATCAGACCAGTCTTAAGACAGTCTTTTAAGGGGCGGTAAATGACTGGGAAAATTTACCACAAGTCTATTTCGAAGCATCCAGTCCCAGACTGGATTTTACCGGCCACAACCAGTCAAACAAGCAAGCCCTGAGCATCTACAAGCAATCAGGACAATTTGAAATCAGATTTTCTTGAAGGTCTGAAGGTGGATCTAAAACAAAAGTTTTGACTGCTATTTGACTGCTTGAATACCATACTAAGACCAGTCTGATTTCCAGATATTTTATATTGCTTGGGAAGTCACATACTTGATAAATAACTTAGAATTGTTCAAAGTGGAAGTTGAAAGTTTTACCTTAATACAAAACTGACAGCTGGCAAGGACTTCAACAATTAAGATAATCCAAAATCAAATGCTCCACAATTTTCTCATTTCAGAGGTCAAGAAATCATTGGAAGCAATGTTTAGCCAGTTCGGGACAATCTTGGATGTTGTTGCAATGAAAACATTGAAAATGAAAGGACAAGCTTTTGTAGTTTTTAAAGATGCAAGCAGTGCGACACAAGCAATGCGCTCTATGCAAGGGTTTCCTTTTCACGATAAACCATTGGTACTTCATGATTAATTTCTTTTCTTATAACAATAATTAAATATTCAAATTTTTAGGGGTTTGTTTCGGACATGCAAGCTCTTTTTTATTACCCATTTTATATTTTTAAAAATCTAAACACCAAATTTTGTACTTTTGGTTTGGAAAGCCTAGTTTCTATAACTTTGTAGTTTACTCAATTTAAAAACTCAAATTGTTCAGTTCAATTTGTAATGATGATAATAATGACAATAATGTCTTGTCTTCATTTTAGAGGATAGCATACGCTAAATCTAAATCAGATGTAGTTGCAAAGATGGACAACACTTTTGTTCCAAGAGACAAGAAGAAGAGGAAGGCTGAAGAAGGTACATTTAAAAAAAATTAACCAGGAAATGTTATTTTCAGGAATGTTTTCTTCTTTATTCTTTATCAGATCAAGAGGAAGTAAATCAGGTATAACAGAAGCTAAATTTTTTGGAAATATCCAGTACAACAATTGTCATAGCAGCTGTAAACCCTGTAATGTGCTTACAGTATGTAAGTGAAGTTTTTATTATGATTAATGACTGTTTCTATCTTAAAAACTCTATTTTTTTGTCTTGCAGCCAAGAAGAAACTTCAAGCTATTGCTGCAAAACAAGCTAAAATGCAAAACCAGTTCAATCCTATGATGCAGCCTGGTGGTTAGTCCATAATGATTTCAAATAGAATTTCTTACCTAGTTTTCATCTTATTATTAAGTCTCACTCACAGAAAAACTTCTTAAACTTAAACTTAATGGATTGATTTGGATGAATTCATTTTAAGATTAAAATTTTCTCTTTTTCATGAGAGCATTTTTTCAAAATATTTTGTTTCAGTCAACCCTTACCAAGCAATGGGACAACCACAACAGCAACAAATGCCAGCCGTTGAACCTCCACCAAATCATATTTTATTCTTGTCTAATTTACCAAATGAAACCACCCAACTTATGTTGTCAATGCTCTTCCAACAGTAAGCCTTTAGAAATGAACTTTTTCGACGATCTTGCCGTTCCCTTTCTTTTAATATTAAAAATTCCTGACAGAATCACATTAATTAGAAAAGGTAGATATTCAAATATTTATTGCTTAAAGAATCCATCTTCCGTTGATCATGATCTTCTTCTAAAATGGTTTACTTCCGCAAAATTAGTAGTATGAGCTTAGGGATGCGCAAAAAACTGTTAGCAAGTAATGTCTAGGATCATTATTTGTGAAGTGTTAGATCTAGTTTAGGTCTTACATATTTTTCTCATTTTATATTAATTTTCTCACCTATATTCATCTGGCTTAATAAAAATCTTTCAATAGGGTTCCTGGTTACAGAGAAGCTCGTCTTGTCAACGGAAGACACGATATTGCATTTGTTGAATTTGAAAATGCTGACCAAGCAAAACGAGCTAAAGAACAATTGAATGGTTACAAGATCAGTCCCTCGCATCCTATGGTTATTACTTACGCTAAGAAATAGGTTGAAACTATTGGGCTATATGGAATGGGATACTTGTGCAGAGTAGATTCTATTTTGTCTGTCACGCTTTTTTAAAAGATGTGATGTGCCATATAATGTACATAATTTTGGAAAGCAATTACCACTCTGCCTTTTTCTGGTTGGCACGAAACACAGCGAAACAAATGAATTGGTAACATTGATGGCACTGACCTCTATAAATGCGACGTGTCAGGATGTGTTTCAAATTGTAGTTTTTCACTTGCTGCATTGCACTTCGCTCAAGTGAGAAACACTCCCTCTTGAAAAAGGTTATTGAAAACATTTCATTACGGGTTGGTTCTATTAAACCCTTGGCATGGTCAAGAAAAAGCGTGGGTTGTGAACTGAAATATCCTAAAAACAATTATAGCAAAACAAAGCTCCCTTTTTGTTAAAAACAATGAAGGGTTTGTTTCCAGCTTGAGCTGAAGTGTATATCTGGCAACATTTTAATGGTGTTTTTGTGTAGAAAATATTTTTACAATTTTAAATTTTTTAATGAAAATAAAATTTTATTGAAAACTCCTTCCACCCTGTGTTTTGGTTTCAATCATTAGTTTCTTTACTATTAATTTGACTTTTATGGCCTTGTTAGATCAGGTAAATATTTTAAGCAGGACACTTTATTGAAGCAGTCTAGTAGCAGTCAAATATTTTGTTTTAGATCTACCTTCAGACCGTCTAGAAAATCTGATTTTGAATTGTCCTGACTGCTAGACGCTCAGGGCTGCCTGTTTGACCGATTATGGGTGCTTGTTGCAGTGCTGCAAATAGTGGCCGGTGATGACTGGTGGCAATTAGTGGTCTTCTCGGTCATAGAAGTTTAATGACCTGAATTATTTTCAAAATTCTTTTTGTTATTTGACGTTGTTTGAAGCTGTTATATTTAAATTTCAGTAATTTTTTTTCTTATTTTTCTGCAGATAAATACAACACACAAGTTAAAGAAAATAATTTTAATAAAATACAAAATAGAAAAAGATGGATATTCCACCAAATCAGACGATTTACATCAATAATTTGAACGAAAAAATGAAAAAAGAAGGTACTTATTATTTTGAAAGTTAATCCTTTATCAAGTTCCAGTCTATCTTGTCTCAATTTCAACCAGGAGACTTTGTAGTAAATATTGCAGTCAATGCATCTGATTATGCCTAAAAGTATATTAATCAGATTTTACACTCTTTATAGTAATTTGCTGATTTGCTAATGAATTTATAACATAAAATTAAACAGAAATTATATTTTTTGCTATTCTCTATTCATAATAAGGAAAGAGCTCTCTGTTCTTTGCTTTATTTGTCATTATAGGCTCTATCCAGCTCACTAATTTCTATCCTTTTCGAATTTTCTTCTTTTAGATCTAAAGAAACATCTTTATACTCTGTTTTCACAGTTTGGACCTGTCATTGATATAGTTGCAATGAAAACACCAAAGATGAGGGGTCAGGCTTTTGTTGTGTTCCGTGAAATTCCCATGGCAACAAATGCATTGAGGAGCATGCAAGGTTTTATATTCTTCGATAAAGCAATGGTATGCATTTTATTTCACCCCCTTCGGGAAACAGTTTGAAAAAATAACCTTAGCTTATAGTAAGGGTAAAGGGGGGTAGAAATATTCAGAGGAACGTTTTGGCCACTTTGGCGTTTTTTTTTTAATATAGGTAATACTGGGAGGAAATTACACTAAATACACTTTGAGTCAAATTGTATTAATTTGTTATCTTAGTAACACTTATTTATACTTCTTTTTCAAGAGGATAACTTTTGCGAGAAGTAAATCAGATGTCTTTGCAAAGAATGATGGAACGTATTGGACAAAAGGGAAAGCTGAAAAACGAAAAGCAGAAGAAGGTTTCTTTTTTAATTTTTAGGAGATTTCCCAAGTTATTATCAATGTTTCATTTGAATAAGTTTAGGTGCAACCAGTAATAGTAATGGTCATACCTATCTTCGAAAACGTTTTATTTTTTGGTCTTTTTCTGTTTACTCATTCAAAGGGGGACATCGTCCAGGTCTTGTACTCCTGAATTTTTTCTCATTAGTGTGTATTCTCAAGTTTTTTTTTATGGCATTTTACTTATAATTGGCTTTCTATTTCTCTAAAGCACGTAAAAGACAACTGGCAGCCAAACAAGCTAGAAGAGAAACAGTACCAGTTAAAGGTTTGTAATGACATAGTTTACCTATTCAATTTATAGTTGTTTTCATTATAAGTTCAATAGATTATCAACTAAGGATTAACATATTGTTTGATGCAGTTTGATGTCATAAATTTTGTTTGTTTTTTTTAATCGGAGATACTTTCGTATGAAAAATGATCATGATTATCTTTATTTTCTTAGAAACTAATGGCCATACACCAGCACCGCCAGCACCGAATGAGACTAATGGGGATAAAACAGATGAAATACCAACTAATAATATCTTATTCTTATCAAATCTTCCCGATGAAACGACACAAATGATGTTATCTATGTTGTTTCAAGAGTGAGTTGATAGTTTTAAGTGTTTAGTTGTCTTCATATTTTAATGCAGTTGCCCTCTGAAAGTTTTAAATGTTTCAGAAAAGTCCCTACCCTAGTACACAGCAGGCAATAAAAGATGGGTCTATTTCAGCCTTAAGGACTTAACTTGATCAGTTGAATCTATACGAACAGATTTAAAACTTTTCAAGAGCCAAGCCAAGAGTTTTCAATTTCACCGTATAATATGTTTAAAAAGTAAGTTTTTTTAATTACCTTTTGCCCTATTGGAAATCTTTAGGATGTCTGTGGCTTTTTAAAGAAAAATTTGAAACAACCATTTCACAAGCAAGTCATTATACCAAAAGTACACAGGAATTGATTAAATTGAGAATCTTTTTTATTCGTTTAGGATGCCTGGGTTCAAAGATGTACGGTTAGTAGATGGGAGGGCAGACATTGGCTTCGTTGAATTCGACACACCATCACAAGCACAAGTGGCAAAAGATCAGTTAGACGGCTTCAAAATTACACCTGAAAAAGCGATGGTCATTAAATATGCTAAGCAGTGATGACGAATTCCTTAAACTAGACTTGTTTTTATATACTAAAAATATTCCTATAGAAACAACTGTCCTAGCTAACCCAAGATAGCACATGTAAAAATTTCATGTCAGGGTATTGAAGGGTCAATATTTCTAAAACTTTAAAACATATCAAATATGATTTTTAAAAGCATCAGGCTTGCCAGTCAATTTATCTGGAGATGAGATTGTCATCATCACCATTGATTTGGCTACTATGAATATACGGGTCCTCATATTGGTAGTGTACGTTTTGTGGCCTTGGGTAGCTTATTTCCCCAATAAGTTGTTTTAATGTCATTTAGACCATACGATTTTGAACAAAGAACTTGCTGGGGTCACGCTACTATTCAAATGATTTTAATGGACTCTTAAAATGTGTCAATTTTTGTGGCGTTTTTTTAGTTAACAATGTAAATATATTTTTTGTTTTAAAAGTGGTACTTTAACAGAAAATATAGATTCTTTATTTTTTTTTTCCTTAGTGCCAAGATCTATGTAACAAAATGAGAAAGGACAAAAATCTTTCCTGAAATTCTACTTGAAATAACGTTTTTGCAGTACTGATGGAAAACTTTTTTAAACTTTCAATAGATATCTAATCAGATCTAATACCAAATTATAACTTCCAAATAAGAAAATAATTAAACCTAAGAAGAATCATTATACGTTAATGCTTTTTGAAATTATTGTTCATGAACTTTTATTTTTATAGATGATTAAGTCAACACTTGATATTTTCTGACTTTTTTTCATAGAAAAGAAATAATACCAAAAATTTAAAGAAGAATTTTACCAATTATTTATATCAACAAAAAGGAAATTATACAATGGCTACTTCATTGAAAATGTAAGTATTAAACTTATGAATATCTCGACCATGGTTGAGCATTGACGATAATGAAATTTGTAAATAATACGGAGTCGAAATTTTAATGTTGTTAAAGGGTTTTTGTGTAACTCTAAAATTTTCAGTATTATGCTCTTATAATTAATGTATAATTAGTTCTAAAAGCGTGTACCTCCATTTTTAGATTAGTTTGTGGGTCAGTTGATGGAAACTTCTCAAAATTCTTTAAAAAAATATCAAGCATCCAAAAGAAAAATGGACCATTTGAGGTAAGAATAAAGCTTATACCACAACATTGTCTCTTATGAGGTATAATAAATGATAATGATGAGCTTCATAGAATTTTAATAAACTCTGGAGTTAATCTGAAGAGAAGTCATCCAATAAAATGAAAGCCTTAGACCTCTTTGCACGACATACAATCCCAGCACGTCGTTTCAACGTTTATCTAACGTCTTATGGACGTTGTGAACGTTAGAAAAACGTTGTGTGCCAGCTGGGATATTGAATCAATTGCTGATGACGTAGACAGCCATTTAGTGGTATTTTGGGGTATTTCAAATTTTTGGGTATTACAAGAAATGGAAAGGAGAAGTTGGTGATTTGCCCTTATGATATCTCAATATCTAATCTATAACAACATAGTCAGCCATTTCGAGGCATTAAAATGACCATTAAAAAGGGAGAAATTGCTGATTTCCCCTCATAATATCTCAATAACATCAAAATTGCTAGTGTGGTATCTCCCTAATAACATAAAAAATAATATATCCTTATGTTTTTCATGTTTTTCAGATGGTACTTTGTTGTGGACAGTTTTTCTCAGATGATCCTTCTTGTGAGCAAAATTGGAAGAAAATTCTCAATAAAAAGCCCTCAGGTTTGCTATCGACCCACGTTATTAACTTAAAATTAACCCTACGTTCACCTTCGTAGGGGGGAGGGTCTTCAATTACTGGCTTATTTCGACTTTTATTGGACCTACCTCCGGGTACCCCGGTGGAGGTTCTATAAATTAACCCATGTCCGTTCGTCCGTCCGTTCGTCTGTCTGTTACCAGCTTTTCTCAGGATTGGCTCATTAGTTTTTTCTGATTTTTTGCACAATGATGCAAAATGGCAATGCCCAAAATGTGACGGAGCCAGATTTTTAAGGAAAATTTTTTTGGGCAAATTTGGGCCAAAACAGCTTAAAAGGTTTTTTGGGCCTGAATGGTTTAAGTCTTTTTCATATTTGGGGAAATTCCTTTTTACCATTTTACATTATTCAACGCACAAGCTTTATTTTTCCATTCTGAATTTTTGTACAATTATTGTCACTTTTTTCTTATTTTCATCTGATGTTAATCATTAGGTAGGTCCATTCAGCATGTTTCTTGTTTTATAATATTTTTAACTGCTCTTTTTAGTCCAGGTCCAGGTCCAGCTTGATGTGCATTTTAGTGTAGAAAGAATAATATATTTGGTGCAACGGTAGTTGTAGATGGCAGTAGATCAGGCCAAAAAATCTTTTATTGATAGATTTATCTCGTTCTTCCTCTTATAGTTGACGTCCCCGTGTATATCCTTGGTCCAACTACCAAAGTACAAGAAAAATATTTCCAAAGTGAAAAAATAGAGGATGGACAGGAAATATATGACAATGTCCTTCATCTAGGTATGGAAAGAATTTTTGTATTTATTACTAGCAATACTAGGGGGCCCATTAATTATGACCCGTGATAACAATTTCCGGAACGGAATTTTTTTGCCTCATTCAAAAGAAGACCTATTTAAAAACTTGAGAGAGAGGGTAATCAAATAAAGCTCAGCAATTGTTGTCACGGGTCCTAAATAATAGCCCCTACTACAAGCAAGTCTTTGTATGCTGTTTTGTGTTTTCTATAACAGCGACAAAATAGTATCTAACTCCTAGTGAGTTTATGTATTTGCACTTTTGAGGACGGCGGAGTGACTTACCTTATCGGGGAAAAGTGACGAATATTTTGGCCAAGTGACGAATATGTTTCCCCGACGAAAATTTTCCCCGGCCTTAAATCAGTAAGGAACTATTTCAAATTAGGTTATGATGGCCAAACTAGGATGTTCGCTTAATTAGGCCAGAATTTGTATTCTAGTTAGGATATTAATGGCTTAATTTTGATATATGAAATATTCAAACCTAAATATCTTGAGAACAAGTAAAATCCGAGTCAATCTTACTACATGGATTTGTTACTTGGACTAAGAAGAGTATTCAAAGCGAAAAAAATTTCTCTTTTTAGAGCGGAGTGAAAAGATGATATTATTTTTTTTAAATTAGCCGATTTAAGTTCTACATGCAGCGCGCCATTTTTTTGTCTGAAAAATGAAAAAACCTTAGTATCATGATATAATTGTTGTTGTCGTGGGCTTTAAAAGTATAGTTTTGTTTTTGTTGATCTTACAAATATGTATTTAAATGTACACATGATAGATTGATTAAACATTTTAAAATCGAGAAAGGTCTTTTTTTATATAGCTGATTTTTCTTTTATAATGGCTCTTTAAAAAAGGCTGTTTATGAAATCTAATCTAGCCTAATTAGGCTACAATTTCTGGCTTAATTAGGCCATCGTATCCAATTTAGGCCAGAATCGGCGAACATAGCCTAATTTGCAATAGTTCCTGACTGTTAATGCGTTTACCAACTACCAGCAAGTGACGAATATTTTTCCCTGACGAAAATTTTCCCCGACGAAGTTTTCCCCGATAAGGTAAGCGATTTGGAATAACCCGCAATTTTGACCCGCAAAATCGAGGACTGTAAAAGTGCTTGCTTACCGTCGTTCTCAATTGATCAGGATCTAAACAAATCAGAAACTAACAGTCTCTACCACAGAAAAACACACATACATAAACTCACTCCTGATTAACTGGCAACAACAGTAAATCAACAATTTCGGCCTTTCTTTGATTGCGCAGGCCGCCCGAAACAGTCTCTCTGGGTTACTTCCTTTTATAAAAGGTTACATACATGAGGTACTACAGAAAGGTTTTATTGAAATCAAGTCTGATAAAAAAATTAAACGAGTTTTCATCGTAAATGTTATATACAGTAGAGTTTCCATAACATGAACACCCACGGCAGTGCAAATTTGTTCGAGTTTGAGACCTTCGAATTATAGAGTATCGACTTAACTCTATGGAAGGTTTCTGTAATAATTTGTTCAGAAATGCGAATGGCTTACTCTACTAAAAATACTGCTCGTTATCGTTTCACTTAAATCCGTCGTGTGTATGATATTTGTCGACTTTCCCGTAAATTTTCTTAATTTTTATTTTAACAGGTCGCAAAGGAATATTTAAGACTTCAAGTGGCTTGTCCATAGCATATGTTTCTGGAAATGAAAATAAAACACAAGTTAGTAGGTTTTTGTTATTTATTTGCAGTTTTGTCGAGTTGGTATTTTCTTAGATAAGTAGCTGTTTATTTCTCCTCCTAAGTTTAAGACAAGTTTACGTTAATTTTACTGAAATAACTTACACAAAAAATCAGATGTTGGCTTGGAGTCTTTTTCTACGGCATACGATTCATTTTTAAGTAGAAAAGCACTTTTTCGTCACATGTATTGTATGAGACTGTTCAACTAACGTTTCCAGACCATCTAAAAAGAACGACAAATAACTATTAAAAAGCGTCAATAAAATGATAAAAAGAATGATAAAATGATAAATGATAAAAAGAACGATAAATAAAAAAAACAACGACAAAGAACGACACATTTTTGCCCTTCCAACCCCCGACCTTAGAAGTGACACCACCCTTAAATAATGATTCCTTTTACTACATTGCGCTAATTAATGCTAGATGGTTAAAAGAACGAGAAATTACGCATGCGCATGTCTCTACTTGGGCGCATATCGTATTATTATGAATAAGATGCAACTGGGCTTGAATGACTCAAGGCACGGCATTAAGGGACTTCTTACACACGCACGTTTTGTTTTGAAGATAAACTCTTGATGTTATCCCATCCCTGCGAGTGCGATTCTTTTGGCAAAAGCGCGGGAAAAAAACTGATATGCGGGGTCATGAAATTATTTTTCAGCTTTTTCAGCCTCGTTTCCATTCAGACTTTCGCCGTCGTGGAAGAACATGGAGAATTGTCGGTTGCACCCGACTGTCTGTTGTTTGGCAACTTTGTACGTTGATCCCATGCTCGTTATAATTCCTTCATGTTTTTTATCACCCGACAGAATACTCTATCTTTCACAAAATTTGATATTGACAAGCTGAAAGAGCAAATAATGAGAGATGATCAATTCAATGGTGTTGACATCTTGATGACGTCATCATGGCCAAAAGGAATGGATTCTGTCCTCAGAGTGGAGGTAAAGAACTTGTTGTACAGTCACAGTTAGCATTTCAATCCACGGTCTACGCCAATTAAGCGAATCAGTAGCTTAGACTACGTTCACACGCTAGGGTTCCGTTCCGTTCTGCTCCGAAGTGAAATGAAGCCATTTTATTGGTTAAATTCAAGTTTTATGTCACTTCTGACCAATAAAATGGTTTCATTTCGTTTCAGAGCGAAACGGAACCGTTACTTGCGAACATGGTCTTAGTTTAGGTAATCTGACCTAGAGTAACGTGGAGCTGAAAGTTTGTGTGTTGCCCCACCTAAACTTATGTTAGGTCTAGCGCAAGTAGGAAATTGAACGGACTCCCGGCTCCGTCAACAGCAAAATGAAAAACTCTATAGGTAATCTCTCATGAAAGGAAGAATGTTATTCTAAGAATATTTTCACTTTTCACTTAACAGTCCTTCGAAATACAAGACTTAGATAATAATAATGATCGCCTGTTGATGACTGATAGAATTAGTTGAATTAAAAAATCTTTTCTCCCAACATGAAAGACTGTCTCATTTTTTCATTCAGGAAGCACCTTCGTCTCAACTTCTTAGTGAGTTGACTTTGTTGTTGAAACCGAGGTATCATTTCACTTGCCACCATGAACGTTATTTTGAAGCCCCGCCTTACAGGTTGGTAGTAGTACCGTAACTTGGTCTAATGTCGACATCCCTCCTCTAATTTCGACACCCTTTTTATCAGCTGAAATTGATAGAAAGGTTGAAACTGTTTTTCTTTGCTTAACCGTCAGAGAGGAATTAATCTTTTTCAATCACTGATTCAAGCTTTCATATTATTCCTGTCTCTAAAAAAGGGTGTCGGAATTAGACGAGGGATGTCGATATTAGACCAACTTACGGTAAGATTTTCACCACTGTAATGAAACCTTTATCGTATTCCTCTTATTCTTGCAGTGACCCCTCCCCGTGACTTTTTAAGATAACTTTAGCTGTCAAAAGTTAAACTATAATGCTAAACTATAATTTCCTTATTTTGCAGGAGTTTTGAAATTATTTTCAAATTATTTTTCTAAGCACTTTTGTGTCCGTATACCGGCCAAAATACTTTGAAAATCAATCCAAAATGAACGAGATTTTTTCTAGCGAAATTAACCTTTTTTGTTGTTTATGAGCAACAATAACTAATTGTTATCTACATATTCAAGAGTTTTTGGGAGCTTCGCCCTCTAAACACCCACAAGACTCCCAACCTCACCAATGTACAGCTTTGCTGAGCAAGTTCCCTTTCAGGCATATTAGAAATTCAATCTAAGTTTACAAAAATGGTCCCAGCTCAAAGTGCTTGGAAAAATCCCTGCCATAATAGGAACCTGAGAGTTCAAAAACAATTCAGGTGTATTGACAAAATTTAGCCTAGCCCAAAACCCATCAATATACCAATGTTGATAATGGTATTACTAGTTGTTTTTTCCCCTATAGAAATCATGAAATTTTACAAGGAGAGCAAAGACATGTTTCAAGATTCGTCTCAATGGCTCCAATTGTCAATGAAAACAATCAAAAGGTATAATATAGAAAAAGTTTGGAAAAATACTCTAAGTTGCCATAATTACCGTCTTAGTGAAGTAAATAAAGAGGTATTACCGTCTCAAAATTCTGCATAATTCACCGAAATTTCAAAATTATGTCCTAAAATTCTATGTAAGATTCCGTTGGTTTGACCACTGTAAAATCTCCGCCCTCCTTTTCTTAGCACCCCATTTTGAAAATATTCTCAGCTTTCGAAACAAAGTGTCTTAATTTGCTCAAAATAGCCAATATTTACCTTAGTCTAGAGGTATTCCCTACATAAGACTACAAAGAAAGCTTTCTGTGAGACCAACCCTATTCGGGCGGTACAGAGTACTTTATCTCACGTTTATCGTTTCGTTGTACACTGCGCATTGCCTGTTTGATAGAAAAATCCCCGTACGGAAACCTCTGCGATGAAGTATTATTTATGAATAGCAACACTTCTCTCGGTGTTTCCCCTCTCTCACCCGCACTCCATCGCAGCGGTCAGTTTGAAAAATCTCAAATCAGAAAAGACAACAACAGACCCTCTACGTCAATGAATTTTGAAATTAGCTAGTAGATATCGGGTCTCTGTACAAACTAATTGAGCAGGGGCTGTATTTATTTATTTTTTCAGGGTTTATACGCGTTTAGTATAACACCAATGTCGATATGCGATCGTAACGAACTTATTAAACAGCCCGAAGTCGTCATACCTTGTCCTTATAAAAAGATCAACAAAACAAAAGAAAATGCATCAGAGGTAAAAACCATCACACGATTTTTTTTATAGGAACCAGTAAATTTTGACTCCGGTTGGGCTGTTCTTAATCTTCTGAAATTTTAAGATTTACATGTTGGCTTAAGATTTTCTTAATACGCTTGAGTTTCTTTACTTTTAAAATCTATTAAAACCTGTTAAAATCAGTACTGTCTAGTGATTAATCTCCGTGCAGGTTCTGATTACTCTGCGCTGACACGTATTCAATCCTAAGACCTGGCTCCATAAGACGATCTGCCCAGGTTGGCGCACCGCTTTGATATTTTTCATCTAGATTTGGGATAAATATTGAATGAGCTTTTGTGCGCGGTGATTGGCTAAAGCAAAACAATTCTAGGTGTAGGTTTACCTCTCGCCTATTTCTACTTAGCCATTCCCTTTTAAATCCATACAAGGGGTGGACGAACATTTCCAGGGGGTAATCTAAGAAGAATATCCAGGGAGTCTATAAAATGAAACCTTTTTTTATTCCCAGGGCGTCCAGGGGTATAAAGTTTTTTCTTGCAAATATTGTCATTTCCAGGGTTATTCACACATTTTCAAGAATTTATTTTCGACTTGAAAAGGTTTGTCCGAGCCCTCCCTGTATGTGTATTAAATAAAACAGAAAGCTCATTATTATAATCTTTTTCAGGAAGAAAATCAACAATTCTTTTTCCGAACGGATGACAGAAAACGAAAGCATGGTAAATAGATAGTTTGTCATGTTTTGTTAGGTTACAAAAATTTACATGTCACACATACATTCCACTTGTGGCCCAAAGCTTATAATAATTCTACTCTTGTTAATAACAATGAAACTTAAAGTTTTTATATTCAAGTTAAACGAAGTTTTTGATAAAACACGTTTGCTGGGTTAGTTTTTACAGACCTAGAAACTTTTTGTTGAAGTAAAATGTAAAGAGTTTGCCATGTCAACTTTTTACTTTTTGAAGTTTTAGCTTTTGATTTTTCAAATTCTTAGGTTCAAATGACGAAGGCAAGACGAAGAAAACACCAAAAGGACCTCGTATGATCTTTTAGCTCCTAAAAATACTTCTTTTCTTCAAAGAGATTTCCATTGTTTATTACTTTAAGGGTTTGGTTGCAAGGCTAGTACATTGTTTTTTTTTTCGCTTTTAATGGTTGGCTCAACCTTTAATAATCAATAAATTCCTTATAGTACAGTTGACTTGACGCTCTCTAATTCAATTTTCACGGGAAATGGGATTTTCATCGAATAAGGGAAAATAGTAAAGCCTCGTTTATGAGAGTTTCTGTTGACGATGACTTAAGGTATTATCGAATTACTTGAACGTCGAATAGACGATATCGTCTTAACGTGAAAACACAGATTTGACCTCCGAAAATTGCCCACAATGCTTTTCACGGTGAAATTTTTCCCGCACAAAGCATTGTGTGGAATTCTCGGGGGTCAAATATGTTAACAGTATTTTTATCTTTTTTTCATAATAGCGCCTTTATCAGCAGATTGTTGGTTCTGTCTGGGAAGTAAAAATGTGGAGAAACATCTAGTCATCAGTGTTGGTGAACAGGTTTGTAGCTATTCATTCGTCCCTTATCTGATATTTCGATGACGGATTGGCGGCCGCCCACGCTAAAGCTCTAAAAGAGCGGGTCAATTTCCCATCGGAGATAATTGATAGTCAGTCTTTGGTGTGCCGTTTCACCGGTCGGGTTCATCTACCCTTGCGAGTAAACCTGAAAATATATTGATTGGACCCGCCAATCCCCGAAAAAGAGGGTTGCGTTACCAGGCCTCCCACTGCAAAATCATTCGCACGGTTATGCAAAATTCCTTGCTGTGTTCATTTCTTCTAGAATTTAATTTTGTTTAGGCCGTTCCTCAGTACAGAAATATTCTTTAACTTGATTTCGTTTTACATTTGATTTTATATGTACTGCATTTAATAACGGATTACTTGCTGGCAAGAATCCTAAAATATTTTGAATTTTGGCGAGAACTTATTGTGGTGAACTGCAGGAATGTCAGGGAAATTCCCCAAAGACAGCCTTACGAACGATTTGTCGTAAGTTCTTCAGTAAAATTTTACGTAAATGTGAAAAAAGCCTAAATAAAGGTGATGAATTCTTTTTCTTTTCTTTTACGTTTAGTGTTACGTTGCACTTGCAAAAGGAGCTCTGAATGAAGATCATATACTCATTTGTCCTATCGCACATCACAACGCGACCTCTGTTTTGCCTGATGTAAGTATAGTAGAAATTTCTATTCTGTCATTCGATGAGTCTTTCGAATCCCCACAGGTCTAGAAATCCGCTTATTTGTATATATTTGGCATCGTAATACACGATGTGATTGCAAATTAGGCATTTCTGCAGCAAAACATTTTCGCGTGATTATAACTACGTTTATTTTTATAAGTACAAATTGTATAAGACCATAAGACTTGGAGACCCAAAATAATCTAAGATAATTAACAATCTTATACTAATACACCCCTTCTCACAGACCCCCCTGGGTCCCCTTCCCTTTGAATAATTGGCCAAAATATCGTCCCGAGTGGATGAGTATGCTCTGATCTGTCCCGCTGAATATAATCAGATAAGGAAATCCTCACTGAAAAATATTGTGCTATGTTTTCCATCCCCACTGAATTTTCTGACTCAAAAACAATGAATTTCAAATTCCCAGCAATAAAAACATGGGAATACCAATCCCCATCGAGTTTTGATCCGTTATTTCTACCCCCACTGGCTGAAAAAATCTACCGGGTCTGTGGGGATGAGCTGGAGTTTTTACAAGATACTTCACTAATTGGTCATTTAACCCTACCTACTGAGAGGGGGGCACAAAGTGCCCCCCCTGTTAGAAAATTGGCTGGCATTTTTTAACTAGTGAGGCTATGAAGCTGAAATTTTATGACTTTTCATCAAATTTTATGGGGAATGTTATGGTTAAAAAATTTTTTTCATTGGTCAATTATTTTAGTCCCAATGACAGGTTTGTCGGTGACCACTACCATCCCACAACTGCAGCGCAGGCTATTTTGCTCTTTTTTGCGTGCTTACTTCAAGATACTATAACATGCTACCAGGTATACTTTAATTGTCCATTTCACTTGTATTGCTTCTATTTCATCTTACAAGAGAATTAGCAGCAAAAAATGAATATAGATATGACAAAAAAAAGTATCACCGACTTGAAAAAGTTGAAATGTTCTGATTTTACGCGGTTTTGAAAGTTTAAAACATTTTCTTCGATTTTGGCGCTCTAGTAGAACATCACGACAAAATTGTTGATTTAGATTTTAATTTCCATTTAGTACATTGTAAACGCTTTCAAATAAAAGCAAAATGAAGGAGATAGTGTTTCTCCATCTGTTTCAATAGCAATTTTAAGAAACATCATTTTTTTTGAGTTTTTTGGGTTATTTTTGCCAATTGTTGATACAATTGATGACGTCATCAAAAATTGCATTCAATTTTCAAAATTATTTTTTGATAAATTTGTTTGTTATAGGTTTAAGCATTGCTGTACCAAATTTCATGACCAAATAATGTTCCTATCCTAAGTTATCCAAGGGGGGCACTATGTGCCCCCCCCCTTGCAGTTCTAAGGGACCCAAATAGCTCTCCGTAAGTAGGGTTAAAGTGATAGAAATGACGCGTTATTTAGAAAAAGTAATAATATTTTTTTATTACATCTTAACCACGACCAACCAAATCAAATAAGAGCTTGTAAAAACTCCAGCTGTCTGTGAGAAGGAGGTGTCCAAAGAAATTGTACTGACTTTTTTTTATCATAGGATGTCCGAATGGAAATGGAAAAATATAAAGATTGTGTTCGAAAAATGTTTGAAAAAGAAAAGAAAACTATTGTTATGTTTGAACGAAATTTCTATACACAGCATTTGCAATTGCAGGTTAGTGTGTTGTTCATTCCGACTACAATACTATCTGTCTGTGTGTCTTTATGTCGTGGAAATTGAGGGCAGGCTTTAGATTTCAAAAATGGTAGAATTGAATGGAACTTCTATACACAGCATTTACAGTTACAGGTTAGTGAGTGTGTTCATTCCGGCTACTATCTGTCTGTCTGTGTGTCTTTCTGTCATGGAAATTTGGGGCAGGCCTGAGACTTCAGAAATGGTATAATCGGAAATTTCTACAAATCATTTACAATTGCAGGTCAGATTTTTAAATTAACTTCAGTTTAGTTGCAATCTGACATTTCATGTTTATTATGAAATCTTACGAAATAAATACAAGGAATTCCTTATGGGAAAAGGAAATTTCACGAAAGATAGTAAAGAACTCTTTAAGAAGCTTCAATATTATGGGCCTTGTTGAAGAGCTTTTTTAAAACCAAAAATTGCAAGGAACTTTTTTTGGTGCACCTTTTCAATAAATTCGAATTTTGTTTCAGGTGGTAGGTGTGCGAAAATCATTGGAAGAAAACATAGAGACTTCTTTTGAAGAATGCGCACAAGAATATTGCATGGAGTTGATGCGAATACCGGAAGAAAAGGATTTGACGGAGGTTAGTGGGATATTTTTTTGCGCGTTTTCACTGTTATTTAGAAAAAAATACCAAGCGTTCAAAACAGTTTGTCTGTACTGGGCAAAAAAGTTTACGTAGATTACACACTTAATCGCGACTTAATTTAGAAATGACAATACCAAAAATGTGGCGAAGCCCGATTTTTGTTAAAAAAAATTTTCTTGTCAAAAATGCTGGAAATATGCCAACAATATATATTTTTTTAAATTCTGAAGCTCCTTTAATTATCAAAGAAAACTACAATTATCTACTACGATCTACAATTAGGCCCCCGGCAAAAAACTCCGTCATATTTTTTGGTAATATCGTCAGTTTTCTATTTAGATTTACATTTCCAAACCAGTCTCACAAAAATGGGCATTGGAACGTATTAACTAAAAATGTTGTGCATATAAGGTTTTGATGACTAGATCACGAGATATTCGATTGAATTTTGTAGACGATGTTATCGTACGTAGGAGGGATAGTAAACGCTTGAGTGCCACCCCCTGGGTATTATATATTGAATATTTCCCATTTCAACGGCTTAATTTACAAGTCGTCGTTGTCAAAGCAGAAGAAGGACCAATCTCGAAATAAGTCACTTAGCATATTGAAAATCTTTGTATAAGATGAACTTTTGGACCTACCCCGGTGGAGGTCCTATAAATTAACCGTTGTATGCTCGTTCGTTCGTTCGTCCGTTCGTTCGTTAGTTACTAGCTTTTCTCGATATTGGCTCATTGGTTCATTTGATTTTTTGCACAAAGATGCATAACTATAAACCCTCGAATGTGACGGAGCCTGATTTTTGAAAAAAAATGTTTTTGGGCAAATTTTTTGCATGAAAGTAGGTAAAAGATGGCTCAAGCAGATTTTTGTAAAAAACAAATTTTTCAGCTCAAAAAATGCATCTTTATCTATAAGAATCACTGTTAATAAGCATACATCAATGTTCTTATCCAAATTACTCAATTTTTTGATGAGATGAGATATTTCTTTTGCTCACGAAGTCTTGAATATGAAAGAATATTTCAAGAGCATGAAATTTTGGTTTCTAAACGTTTTTTTATAAGAAACAAACGACTAATTTTAATAGATCACTATTTGTGTTCTGAATGATTGTTTAATGGTCATGCTCACATAGATATCAATTATATATGTGTTAAATACATAACCAGGTAAGTCCATAAAAGTATCACTTGTGTTTGTTTACATTTTTTACGTTCGATTTTGGATAATGGGATTAAAAACCGGGTAAAAATCGGAGTAAAATTTGGGTATTTTAACTAAATTTTGACTCTTTTTAAGTCTGGGACCTACCCAAACAACTTTTAATGAGACACAAACTAGGTGTTATGATAGACCTTGATGCAATACATCAGAAAAATTTCAAACAGACAGTATTTAGTATTATTTCAGGGCTGCACGGGGTAAAATTGCCCATTTTTATGGGTTTTTACCTTATTTGAGCAATTTTCACCACTAATCTTGGTTAAAACGTCATCAAAAATAGTTTTAACTTGATTTTCGTGTAATATATCCTGAAAGATTACAATGCTGACTTAAAACTAACAAAACCAGGGTGCAAATGGACAAACCAGGGGGTAAAAATGCCCATTTTAGGCGATTTTTATCGTTTTTGGACCTATTTTTCACCCATAAAGCGGTTTTATGGTGTACCAATTTTATTTCTGACCACTGAAACAAGGATAATTTTGTAGTAGGAGCAATGGGAAAGTTATTTGTGGTTTTCATTGTCTGTAATCAGGGTCACTGTGGGCAAATCAGGGGGTAAATACACCACTTCTTGGTAGTTGTTGCCTGAATTTGGATGTTTTTATTGTATGGTAGCCTCAAATTTATGAAACTTTGAGATGGAAACCAGTTATATACCCTTCAGTCATTTCTTAGTACTTTTGTTGACAACTACACAAAATAATGACGGATTTAAAACTTAAGTTATGCCCAAATGATAACATTTATTTGACGTAATTTTGTCAGTTTTTGCTTTGAGATTCCACTATATTGCTATTCAGAGCTTCCCAAAATGGGCATTTCGAGTTTCAGTTGTTTGTTAGTATTTGCACTTTTCTTATTTTATATCTGTTTATATGTATTGGTGTACTTTCATTGTTAAATGAAAGTGAAAGTAAACATTATATTTCTACACAATGTCGCAAAGTCGCATAGGAGTGGTGTCTTTGATATTTCCACCCAAAAATGGGGGTGGTACCTGAATTTCTTTCCCGGAAAACAGTTACTACCCAGTGTAGTAAATGCAAACAGGGGTGGTGCCTAAAAATTTTTTCTGAAAACAGTTACTACCCTGGTGTAGTCCCTGGTGTAGTAACTGCAATGGGTGGTGGTCCTAGAGAAAAAAAGTTCCGAAAAGACACTTATACTTAGGCTGCTGGCATCCACTAACGGATTCGTGCTCCTTATAGAGGATGCTTAAAAAGCTATATTTCCTTTGTCCAGAGATTTGCCGCCTTTAGCCGATATACGGCTAAAGACATTTTTAGCTGGCGAGTGTCTACAAATATAACATTACGTAATGTTTAAATTTTCTGTGAGGCACCAAATCATAGATTGGAATATATATTTGGGTTTCGAAAAAAAAGTAGGCGGAAAAAGGAAGTTTGCTTCTTTTTCTTCCTCATTTCTTGTTTAATGTGGAGATTTTGTAAAAGATGAGAAATCAGATTTATTGAATTTAAGTGCCCTGATGTATCTTCTGTGTGCACCAACAAAATTTAGCTTCATAAAACTAGTTTTTAATGCTTGAATTTGGACTTGTATAAGTGTATAATCTTTTACCACACTGGATTCGTTGATCACTTGGGCTCCAGATAATTGTTTTGTCAGTTCAACAAATATGTTGCAGATTATTTCAAGGTATTTTAGTTATGTATGTACAGTACATTTTGGGGGTTATATTGAATATTTCTGACATTACTTCTTCTATGATTGCCTTTATGTTTATCTTTCTCATGTACTTAGCTTCAATTCTTTTGAAGAGATTGGAATGTTTTTGGTTATTTGCTTTCACTTTTTTGTTCATAATCATATTTGTATTTTTGGGTTTTTTAGCTTCGACCGAAGAGCTGAAGGAAAAGTTTTGATAAATTTACAGACCAGATATCTTATAAAAGCGAAAGTCAAAAATAAATTTACAGACTGTACAAAATGCGCGCATCAGATTGTTTTTTATCTTTCTTTCTGTTTTGTTTTTCTGGTCTGGGATTCGAATTTCGAATGTAAACATTCTATTGAAAACGTTCGAAATTATGGTTTTTGCGCGCACATCAATGTCAACCAAATTATTAACTCGCCAAGATTCTGTAAAATACATCGAATTAAAAAAAAACGAACCGGAAAGCGGTTGGTAGATCATTAAGCAGACCTATACTACATGGGGTTTTGTAGAGGTCTGCGATTCAGACTAACTTATACTACGCATTATGTCTTGTAGTAACTGCGTGCCCCCCCCCCTGTTTCAATGAAAAGTTTTTTCCCAAAAAAACTTTCATTCATTCATTTAAGCTGGCGGTAAAAAAAAGCTCCGTTCGCGAGGCGCCAAAGCTTATTTTTCCGTCTGCTAAAGGGCAGACCTGAATTGACAGTCGCAGGCCCGATTTAGCGGCCGGAAACCTAGAGAAAACACATTGAGCGGAAATTTGTTATTGATTTTTTCTATGAATTCAATCGAGATTTTATATAATGTTTCAATTGAAATATTATTGAAAAAAGTTAAGTTAAGAGATTTTTAACTAAAATAACGAAAATTATTTCTTTACTCGTGAGCACGCTGAGTCGAATGAATAAACGTCACGACATAGTATTATTTTGCAATAAGAAAGAAAGAAAGCATGCGTGTCTCCTTGACAACACTCAACAAACATAAGCGCTTATGCTCCTGACACATGGAATTTTTTTCTTTTTTGTTCTGACGCATGTTTGTCACATGGTTCTGGTTAATGCATTGATTGGTAAGACATTTTTTGGACCTACCCCGGTGGAGGTTCTATAGATTAACCGTTGTCCGTTCGTTCGTTCGTTCGTTCGTTCGTTCGTTCGTTCGTTCGTTCGTTCGTTCGTTCGTTCGTTCGTTCGTTCGTTCGTTCGTTCGTTCGTTCGTTCGTTCGTTCGTTCGTTCGTTCGTTCGTTACGAGCTTTTCTCGAGATTGGCTCATTAGTTTTTTGAGTCTGCTAAATGACGTGCTCTACGTGCCCACGTGCCCTAATTTTTTTGACGTGCCTTCGTGCCCTACGTGCCTAACGTGCTCGCGTGCCTTACGTGCCCAACGTGCTAACGTGCCCTCCGAAATTTGACGTGTCCGACGTGCTCACGTGCTTGCGTGCCCAAAGTTTTGACATGCCCTCGAATTTCGACGTGTCTTTCTTCAAGTATTGACGTCCCCTCATGTTCTGGAATTCTGATGTGGCCCCAAAATTTCATAGAATAAAAAGACAATTAGTTTTCTTTGTCAATTGGGACAAACTAGATGGTAATAAATAACACTATTTTCATTATTATAGATTATACACTATACAGTATAATCTATAATAATGAAAATAGTGTTGTTTATTGCACCAGTTTACTTTATTGTTTGCTCTCAATCTGACATGTTATGTAGATAAGAGGTTGAGTTAAAAGAGGTTGGAAGAAAAAAATATGAAGAATCCTGCAACCAACCCAGGAATCAGCCTTTTTTTATAAAGACTACTGTCTATTTGATTCAGGGATATGTTATAGCGGAGCTGGATAACGCACATTTAAAAAAGCCTTGTTCTATCTCTGTCCCTGACATTAAAATTTGATATGAAATTTAAGTTTTTTAATTACAAACTCGTGAAATTTGGATTTCCTCTTAGCCAATGATTCTGCTGCTGCATTTATCGTTCACGATTAAAAACTTTTAATTATCAAGAGGGTCTGTAAAACATTGGTGAATGATAATTTAAAAAAATGAAAAACATTGTTTTCATTAGTAAAGTTATAAGAAATTTCTTCTGTAAGATTATAAATAGTACTTTTTTCATTTGAAATACCGCGCTACACCGCGGGGTGCCTCACTTTCTAACTGATATTTTCAGATAGCAAGTCGGTATGTCTGATTATGGAAAAAATTTCAAGTCAATTGAAACAATATTTGTCAAAATATTTGCATCCGAAATTTTTAAAGAGAAATCATGAAAGCTTCTCAAATTCATAACACACGCTGATAAAAATAGATTTCATTTACAAGGAAGCTTTTGGGGTATCTTCTACAAATATTATTTTGATGAAAAGCGGTATTCATGCAGTACGTGCAAACGTACTGCATGAATACTTTCTCTGCTTCATTTTTCTTATAAAAACAGAACACTCAAGGGGACAGAGATGGATTTCTATTATCAACAGTTTACAATAGAAAAGACAAAGAAGCAATCCGCTAAGAAGTCCGACACTTTCTAGTCCGACCGCAAAAAGGTCCGTCAATACTTTTTTATACATCCGTTTGCTACCTTTTTTTAATGTATAGCCCTGGTCAAAAAAACTTGTTAAGATTTAAAATTAGTTTACAAGATTCCGTAAGTTCTTATTTGAAGTTTCTTGTAAGAACTTATTTAGATCTTGTACGACTTAGATCGGTGTATGACTTTCTAGGTGACTTGAAATACAAGAATGTACAAAGTGCATTTCTACAATACCGTTCGTAAAAATGTAATAAAAAACTATCGCCTAATTCAAAGGTAAGTAAAGTCATTTGTTTTTCTGTTGACTTTTGCAAAATTGTGAAAAGATTGATGGGAATATTCTTTTATATTTTGTTTTCTTCGTTTTTGATAGATTTACAGGAAAAAATATTTTTTATCTGTAAGAATACTTTGATTGAAAAATATCTTATTTTAGTTAAAAAGTGAGTTTAATTTATCTTCGAAATCCCGCTAAGGATCATAATCTAATTTCTTCCTCTACGCTACTAAGATAACCTAATTATAAAAATACCAGATATGTTCAAGAAAAAAATATTAGGGCACGTCAAATTCGAGGGCACGTCAAAGTTCGAGGGCACATCAAAATTCGAGGGCACGTCAAAACTCGAGGGTGCGTCGAAATTTGAGGGCACGTCTAACTTTGGGCACGCAAGCACGTAGGCACGTCGGGAACGTCAAATTTTGGAGGGCACGTAGGCACATAAGCACGCAAGCACGTAGGGCACGTCAAAAATATGAGGGCACATGGACACGTAGGGCATGTCATTTAGCAGACTCTTAGTTTTTTCTGATTTTTCACGCAATGATGCGAAATGGCAATGCCCAAAATGTGACGGAGCCCGATTTTCGGAAAAAAAGTTTTTGGGTAAATTTCAGCCAAAAAAGGGCTAAAAAAGTGTTTTTTGGACTTTGTGGAATATTTTATCATTATTTTTTTCTGAGTTTTTGCATGAAAGTAGGGTAGCATCATAGGTAAAAGATGGCTCAAGCAGATTTTCGTAAAAAAAAATTTCAGCTCAAAAAACGCATCTTTATCTATAAGAATCATTATTTAAGTAAGCATACATCGATTTAGCCAAATTACTCTATTTTTTGATGAAATAGATATTTTTTACTCATGAAGGCTTAATTTTGAAGAATATTTGTGTTTAGACATAAATATTTGGCTACTAGACGTGTTTTTATAGAAAAAATGGCTAAGGTCGATATTTTTTTATAAGCACATTACCAATTACTTAGTTATTATTATTAGCTTTCTCGAGATTGGCTCATTCATTCTTTATGATTTTTTGCACAAAGAGAGGCTCTATCTTACTACAATTCCTGCATTACTAAAAAAAGACAAAAAGAACGACAAATTTCATAAAAAACGACAAAAAAGAATGACAAATTTCATATTAATTTGAATCTTTATCCATAAGAATCACTATTTATAAGCATACATTAATGTTTTTTAGCCAAATTTCTCAATTTTTTTATTAGATTGGTTGTTCTTTCGCACATGAAGGCTTACTTTTGAAGAAGTTTTGGCTGCTTGACGTGTTTTTATAGAGAAATAGGCCAAATTCGATATTTTATAATAAGCAAATTACCAATGACTTAGTTATTAGCTTTTCTCGAGATTGGCTCATTCATTATTTATGATTTTTGCACAAAGATGCTTAACTATAAACCCTCAATTTTTTGATGAGATAGATATTCTTTTCCTTCCAATCCTCTCCCTTAAAACCACCCCAATGGGCACGGGGGACGATCAATGATGAAAACGAACGACGAATTTTAAGAAATCGTCACTATTTGTGTTCTGAATGATTGTTTTAACGGTCACGCTCAAGTAGATATCAATTATATATGTGCTAAATGCATAATCAGGTAGGTCCATAAAAGTATGACTTGTTGACAATGAAATTGACCCTTTCATCTATAGAAGAGAGATTCATCTACATGACCCAAGGCCGAATCTCGTGGTCAAAGGTTTATCTTATAGAAAAATTCTCACTTTCCAAAGATATCAATTTTGAGATTTGCCCTTTTGCCTTGACAGCGACGAAGTCTGCCCCGTTTTGAGATGATGAAAGAAATCCAATGAGAAAAGTATGTGTTAAAAATAAATTAGTTTTATTCCCTGATAAATTAAATAGTTAGTTAATGCTAAAAATTACTATGGCGAAATTGTTTTTGACTTTACTATCCTAGATACCCCTATAAGCGAAACAGTACATCGAATGTACTTTTTTGGACCTACCACGGAGATCCTTTAAATTAACTGATGTTTGTTCGTACTTTCGTTCGTCTGTTACCAGCTTTTCTCGGGATTGGATCAATAGTTTTATCTGATTTTTGCACAGTGACGCAAAATGGGAATTCCCAAAAATTGACGGAGCCCGATTTTCGAAAAAAAAAATTTGAGCAAATCTGGGCCAAAAAGTGCCTAGAAATGGGGTTATTTGGACTGAGTGAAATTGCTTCATTAGTTTTTTCTAATTTTTTGGACAAAGATAGAACGCAAGGTTCCCTAAAAAGGAAAATGTTTTTTGGCCGTAAAAATCGGATTTTCTTATTTGGGGAATTTTCCATAGGCAAAATGAGCATTTCTCGAGATTGACTTGGTATTTTTTTCCTTATTTTTTGCATAGTGATTTTTATGTGATTCTCATCATCAGGTAGGTCCATTCAGCATGTTGCTTGTTTATTCAGCTTATTCGTAATAAAGAGATAAATTTCACCAACTTAAAAACCTCTACCCATCGAATGTCTCCTTTACTCGAACGATCACCCCCTTGGCGTTCGAATTATAGAGACTCCACTGTAGTATATTAGAGAGTACAACGTAACCTTTATATGATTTTCATATTTTTATTCTTCATGACGCTATATTCAAATGCAATACAATTACAATACTACAATAAAATTATCATATTACCTTTTATCATAATGAAATAATAATCTCAAAAAAATGCCAGACAGGGTGAGAATTTGGGTTAAAACGATAAAGCAAAAAAAGGAAAAGAGATGACAGGGTCGGTAAAACTTTCACTTCATCCATGCTGAAGATGTTCGCATTTTGAAGTTAATGGATTGCATACACAGCCTTTTTCACAAGGTACTACCCAAGATTTAGGATAACAATAAGCACCACATTTGTGTAACCCTCGTCGTGCAATTTCACGAAAATTTCTTTTACTCGGTTGTTCATAACTTTGCCAGTAGTTTTCGTTGCCAAGTACATTGTTGTCATTAAAATGCCTAAAAGAAAATTTGACAAAATTGTCAGAATCGAAATTCGTGAGTCCCGAAAAAAGAAGTGTTTCTAATAAAAATGATGTTCAGAGCCCGGAAGCTTTGGCTCAGATCATTTTCAGACTTTATGGTTTCGTTATCGCTCCCGAATGGTAAATTACGGATAGGAAGTATTCACACTGATTTCGGAACGTCTCGGAGCAGAAAAAAGGGAGCATGGCCGTTTCGATTTATTTTGCTTTCTTCTTTTTTGACGTTCAGGCAGTGTTTTGGAACCGCCTCGTTTCGGAGTGACACAAGTACTCTAGGGGCTGAGCTAGGTCCCGTATACGCATCGGCGTATAGTCATTTTTTCTTTTGATCATGAAAGTATAGTCCTTGAAGAGTCAGAAAACGTGTGTGGCGTTATTTGGATCAGGCTCAGATTTCCATAATGGCGGATTTTAGATTTTCAACCCTTTTTAGCCCTCTTGCTTGAAAAAATTTTTTCTTTGACTTTAAACATAGACATATTATATACCAATCGATCACAAATTTTATGCTGATTGAGAAAAAGGTCAGAATCATGGTCTGAAAATTTCGTTATCTGGAGATATGAAGCACTTTCGATTTCGATTTTTTGAAATTACTACTTTTGGTTCCAGATTTGCGTGGCTGTAACATTTGATTGGCTTACTTGATTTACTTGAAATTTTCGGAGGGTCTTGCCTGCCGTTCAAATAATAAAACTCAGAAAAATTTATTTTCTACATGAATTTCGAAATCCATAATGGCGGATTCAAAATTTTCTTTCGTCACATGGGCTCTTAGGCTCTGCTAGGCTAAGAAAAATATTTTTTGAGCTTAAAACCCTGCATATTATATACCAATCGATCAGAAATTTTATGCTGATTAAGAAAAAGGTCAGAACCATGGTCTGAAAATTTCTTTATCAAGAGATACGAAGCACTTACGTTTTCTAAGTTTTGAAAACGAAAGTACTTCATAGCTCGACATAGCAAAATTTTCAGACCATGGTTCTGACCTTTTTCTTAATCACCATAAAATTTCTGATCGATTGGTATATAATATGCAGGGTTTTAAGCTCAAAAAATATTTTTCTTAGGCTAGCAGAGCCTAATAGCCAATGTGACGAAAGAAAGTTTTGAATCTGCCATTATGGATTTCGAAATTCATGTAGAAAATAAATTTTTCTGAATTTTATTATTTGAACGGCAGGCAAGACCCTCCGAAAATTTCAAGTAAATCAAGTAAGCCAATCAAATGTTACAGCCACGTAAATCTGGAACCAAAAGTAGTCATTTCAAAAAATCGAAATCGAAAGTGCTTCATATCTCCAGATAACGAAATTTTCAGACCGTGATTCTGACCTTTTTCTCAATCAGCATAAAATTTGTGATCGATTGGTATATAATATGTCTATGTTTAAAGTCAAAGAAAAATTTTTTTCAAGCAAGAGGGCTAAAAAGGGTTGAAAATCTAAAATCCGCCATTATGGAAATTTGAGCCTGATCCAAATAACGCCACACATGTTTTCTGACTCTTCAAGGACTATACTTTCATGATCAAAAGAAAAAATGACTATACGCCGATGCGCATACGGGACCTAACTCAGCCCCTAGAGTAAAGACTGTAACGTCGAACATAAGCTCATAATATTTGAAACAATAGACAAGGACAAAGTGGAATAGACGTTACTGTTGACCGAAAAGCCGATAGTATACACGTTTTTTTGGTTTTGGCTTTGTAATGTAAACTCTAAAACACCCGATTTCTTTAAAAAATGGACAAAAATACACACAAATTGGTGAATAATAGGAATATGTTAAGAACATTTTTAGGCTTTAAACTCAAAAAAGTTAAGAACGTTTGAAGGCTTCAAAATTTTGGATCTCCTTATCAAAGAACGTGTAAATATTTAATCTACTCTACCTTGGTTTTCCATTGGCCAATGTTGCCAAAACCAACAGAGTCGCGATGATATACAGCTTCATCTTGGGTTGTTTTCAAATGTTACAATGCTAAAAACAGAAATCATTTATCAGTACTCAGCTCCACTGTGGGGCTCCATAAACATCAATAGTTGTTTTTTCTAGATTGTTAAGGCCGATAGCGTCGTTGGTGGGTCAACTGAAACTAGAGTTGTAAATTACAAAATTTGGTATTTTGGCTCCCCCTTAGTAAGAAAATATCTATGAAACAATTACGTGAGCGGAAAGAGGCTAAAAATCCTAAATTAGATCGTAGGAACTATTTGGTTTTCCTTGGCACTGTCTTTCGACGCCCCCAAAGAATCTGCTGCATTGGGACAGTAGCCCTCTCTGCCTCCCCTGCCACCACGCTACTGGTCAGGATCCTAATATCCTTCCCCTTAGGATGCTGAACCTGGAACGTTGCATACCAGCAATCGTTGATCTCATCTCTGCTGGATGATATTTTTTATTCAATGTACAAAAGAAAAATATTCTTACATAGTTCTATCCAAGAGTTCAAGTTCCAATGGTTCGTCTCAAAATAATCTAATTTTTGTTTTCACTGAGATTTTATCGATATCAGTTTACTCTTTTTTTCGATAACCATTTGAATCTACGTTATTTATCTCCCTTAGAATTGGTATAGAACAATAGGTACTCTAGAGATTTTGATATGTTCTTTGCCCGGGGGGGGCATATGGTCCGACCAACGGCATGTGCCGCCCTTAAGGGTAGGTTTTTCGAGACCCTCGAAACGCACTGTAAGGGTGTACTTTTGATAGAGTGCACTGTCTTCTTCTAGCTGGACTATAAGGGTGTGTTTGGGGACTGCTGAATTGCAAGGCTGACAGTAAAAATCTGATTTATCTTTAGTAGTTTTGACTCGCACTCATTTTGATTTGTTTTGCACATTGTGTCGGCATCTCAGGTTCATTTTCATCAAATTAGGACATCAAATCAAACTACACTATTAGGGTCAGAAACGTTCGGTAAAATGCACTGTAGGGGTACCTTTTCACTGCTCAAGGACTGCACTGTAAGGGTCCGATTTTAAAAGCCATTTTTTTGGTGGCACATGCCGTCGTTTAGAAATCGAGTCCCCCCCCCCGGTTCTTTGTTAAGTGTCTAGACCGAATTGTTCATTTATTTTAAGAAACTTCATTTTAATGTTTACCCATCTGTAACACTCGAGCAAATTCTGTTACTCCGGGCACGGCATATATTCATTCTAAAATTATCCGTTTTTAAAAACCACGTGTTTTAGTTATATCTCTTATTTACCAGATTTCTGAAAGCGTGGTCTAAATATAATGTCGTCATGGTCCCATGCATGTGCTTGGAACTTGAACTTGAATTCTCTATTTTCTTTAATTTAATTTAATATCAACTAGCCGTATGCCCGCCAAGTTCCCAACATCTTGTATAGAAAATCGTTTTTCGGCATTAGTTTAGTGGTACAAATTCTGCACAGGTTCCGAAATAATGATGGTTCAACGCCATGTGAGGCACCCAACTAGACAAATATCAATATATTTCCTACTTGATATTGGCAAGGGATAACATTTTTCTTTTGAATAGCCCGTTGACATTCTGGCTCTAATTATTTGATTTTCTCACATTATATTGGATAATCTCTTATTGGAACTAATTTTCGCGGGTTTTAATTCTAGCGTTTTTCGCAGTTTTTCGTCAAAATCGCGAAAATTTGATTCCGTGAAAAATTTTGAGAGTTGAAAACCGCGAAAATTAATTCCCGCGAAATACAATTTTTTCCAATTTTATCGAAAAATTTGAAAAATAAAAAGAAATTAAAATAAAAGAAATTTGTCCAAAAAAGGGCAAAACCGCGGTAATTAAAACCCGCGAAAATTCCAGAATGGAAAAAACCGCGAAAATTAAAACCCGCGAAATGCAATTTTTCGGATATTTTTTTTGACCGCGAAAATTAGTTCCCGCGAAAATTAGTTCCCGCGAAAATTAGTTCCAATAGGGTAATCTAAACTACAACATTGTGCCGAAGGTGATGAGCGGTTTAATCTGATAGAGGGCACCTAGCGTAATTTGTTTATTCCAAAAATGATCTGTACCCCTATGTTAAGAGGTGTCCAAGGTGGCCTGGTAAATAAAAAATCCAGGAGGTTCGGTTTTTCGAATGTAAATCCAGGGTCCGAAAAATGAGAAAAAAATCAAAGGGTGGGCAGTGAATAAGGTTGAAAATCCAGTGTGGTCCAAAAAATGAGAAAAATATCCTAGGTGGTCCTGCAAAATTGACAAATATCCAGGGGTCACCTTTCCCAAAAAAGACCTCCTCAACAGGGGGTTTACAAATTTTTTCTGGAATAGCCTATTGCCTAGTCAGCCCCCCCCCCATTTTATCCAGAGAATAATTAAACTATTTTTCATTTTTGAAATTTCAATTTCAGATGGTTGCCATAACAACACCATACTTTTACGCGGAAGTTGGAGAAGAAACTCGTTTCTTACATAAAGTCAAAGGGAAAATGCCTCTACAATTTGGAAGGTAAAGTACCACTTATGCATCTCTGTGAATATTTAAACCACCTGATAGAAAGATTTCGCCCCCAATACAATTTTTTCCGCTGCAATGCCTACTGTTATTATGTCACTTTTACAATGGTTGATCGATTGCAACGTTGTCTTTGGGGTAGCTTCTCTCCGGTGCCTACACGTTTCTTATTCAAGAGCAAAGAACATGATGAGTGTTCGAGCCCAAAATTTTATAACATTCAGAGAAGATTTCCAGGCTTTGTAGATTCTGAAAGATGCAATCTCTCAAACAAGGGGGCGGTCGATACTAAAATCTAGGACATCCTGATGTTTAGTGGCGTGGTATACCCAAAAATAACTTTAAAATCCTTTTAGTACCATTGGGTACTAAAATACAAAAAAGGTGGTATCCAGACTAAAGTTTCAGAATTTTTTTAGTAAATTGGTACAAGGTGGTATGCAGACTAAGATTTTAAGAATTTTTTTAGTAAATTGGTACTAAAATTAGTAATTTTCATGCTTTTATGAATCTTTTTCAGAATTTTTCGTGATTTATTTTTCAGAATTTTTACAATTTTTCAAAATAAAATGTTGCAAAAATCAACACTCTTGAGAGAGATGATCCCGAAAAGACCAAAGTTGGGTGGTCTCTGTGTCTAAATGGCCCTAAATATTTCAAATACCACCCTTTTAGTACTCGCATGTCCGAGATTTTAGTACCGATCCCTCCCCCTGTCTCAAAAAAAATTAGACCAAAATACTGCTGAGTATAAGAACACTTATGAAACATTTTTTTATCATCTTTGAGGGCTCCAAAATTTGGAGTTTTCGAGATATGGTGTAAGGTCTATAAGGCATTGTTTAGCTCTAGTTTAGACGGCCCACTTTTCACCCTGCCCATTCTAATTGTGAATTAAAGTGGCCTGATAGTTGGCTGTCTAAAGTCAATGCATTTCCCACTTTTGACGTCAGTGCAATGTCTTCTTTCAATCTTTTCCAAGCAAAGATTTTAAATGCCCACTTTGTGCCTACTCTTACAATTAGATAGGCAGGGCGAAAGGTGAGGCGTCTAAACTAGAGCTTATTGAAGGGAACAGCCAACTTGTTCGAGTTAAGGAGACATTCGACTTGTAGTAGTTCGAGTTGTTGAGGTTTGAGTTGTTGAGACTCTACTGTACAGTCAGCTCTCTCTAATTCGAACATCTATTGTTCGAATATTTCTGTAATTCGATCTAAAATATAGCTCCCTTCAGCTAAAAAATGGTTTAAATTTACTCTCTGTACATCGAATCGTTCTCTAATTTGAATGTTTGGTCTCTTGAAGATCGAATTAGAGAGAGTCAACTGTATTTCCAGTTTTGTCTTTTAATTTTAGGGAAGTACTTGCCGGGGAGAATGTTCTTGACATGACTGACCGCGTAGATTGGAAAAGTTGTAAACTAAATCGAGAAGAAGAAGTCAGCCAAGCAAAAGCGTTTCGGAAGAGGTTTCAACCGTATGATTTCAATTTCAATTAAAATGTGGTGCGATTAATTTAATTGTCTAACTTTTTAACGAAATTAAGCTTTATAACGCAAACTTCCATTCGTAATGTGCTTTGTGAGTTTAAAGCATGAGGGTTGGAGAGGAATCTTTTAAAAGCATGAAAAAGTGAACCTCAATGAATTGCATCGACAATCAGTGCCGAAATATATTGGCAATTTTTATATTTTAACGTTTTTCAGAATTTAAAGCTCGGTTGAGAATCGCAATTTCAGTACTTCCACTTTGTTTCAGGGGATTTTTCGATTAGAGAGGGATTAAGTGGCTACCAGGCTATGTTCTCAGCCATATATATTGTAACATTTTCAGCTTTTAGATCCTGAGATCCTAAGGTTCAAAGTCTACTTTCTAACCGTACTTTAAAGCACTTAATAATCACTTCTCGGTTTTAAAGTTTTACTTTTGAGGGAATTCCACTTTTGTGCTAAATATTTCGGTGCCGATTGTAGTGCGTTCTTTTTTAGTGTGGCACAGTTCTCGTAATCTTTTCACCCGGGACTGTCTGAAAACTCGCAATTTAGATGCGAAATAAGTGGCTTCATTTCTCAACCAAGAAATTCCTCTCTTGCCGTTTGGGCTTTATAACTCAATGGTAATATGCAACACCAAATAAATAGCTTGATTCTCTCTGTAACTACTCAATTACACCTCTTCGTACTTCAGCTCGCGGTAGACCCTTGTAATGTAAAAACAACTTTTTCTAATTCCTCATCTGGGGGTACTATATCAAAACAAAGTATCGACCCTTAAAAAGTAGTTGTTTTTGGGGTTTTCGGGACTCACAGAAGGGCTGAAGATTTTCAACAAATCTTGGTCCAAATTTCCTGTAAGATTACAGTTGACACTCTCTAATTCGACGTTCTACTATTCGATACGCTCTATTATTCGATACGCTCTATTATTTGATAATATTGAAAGTCCCCGTCAACAAGAAACCCTCATAAACGACGTTCTACTATTTGATATGCTCCCTTATTCGATGAAAATCCTATTCCCCTTGGAAATCGAATAAGAGAGCGTCAACTGTATATCATTTTGTGATTTGTGTTTTTTTACCCTTATTGATGGATGCTCGTACATAACTAATACCACCTATTTACCTTAGTCCCCCAGGATCCTTGCCTTCGAACAAAGTATCTTGGATCTGACTTTAATAAAAATTGAGCGATATCATTTTGAAAGGATTTTTAATTTTTTTTTTGTATTTATAGGGAAAATCCATTTTTTTAAATACTAAATTCTCTATAAAAAGCCTCGTGTACAATTAATTTGCTTTAGGTTAGCAGTTACCTGATTCCTCCACCTATGTCGAAATCTTTTAACATACTGGGTTTTAAAATAATCGGAAAACACATCTCAAAGTTGTTGATTATGAAGAAAACATATCTCGCTGATTTCCCATTATCGCACGAAAAGCTGGTTCCTATCTTAACCAAACCACGTTATAATCGGTTTTTTCTCCTCTTTCTTAAATCCATCTAATGGTTCAGTCGGGCTTCCCGCGTGGCCCGTCCCAGTCTCTTTTTCTGCTGTCAAATTTTGAATTTTCTCGACATCTTTCTTGAAAGAATTCAAAGTACTTTCTATAACGTTATCTGTAGTGTTTCGCATTGCAAAATATTTGTGATGATTTTGTTGTGTTTTTCCTTTTTTATTATATCTCGTACGTCTTTTCTTCTTATGCTTATGGATTTTGGTTACGATTTTCATCTTTTTTGCTGGTGGAGTGGTTTCAAGCATTGTGTTGTTCAACTTTTGTCTTCCCTGTGTTGGTTTCTTTGTCGGTGTTTTGGGCGGTTTCGTGGGCGCCACGCCTTTTGCTTTTAAAAGTTCGAAATAACTTTGCTCCTTTTGTATAACGCGTGGGACACTAGGCACCAGGCTACCTGAGAATAACAGTTCAATAGATGACAAATTGGAGAGATCTAAACCTGGGTTCATTTCACTGGATATGGAAATGATCCACGTGTTAAATGGGGTTGGATGACTCCCAAACACTTTTTTGTTGTAAGAATCACCACTGATATGAGATATTGAGACTCCTTTATCTTTGTTAGTAGCTACTTCATCGATGTTATATTTAAAGTCTCTTTCCCAGCGTTGGGAGATAAAATTTCGCTTTTGTCCGCTCGATTTATCGTGCATGAAGCTGCCGCTTCTTATCTTAACTTGCACCATACCATTATCCGTTTTCACGCCGTGTAAATAGACCTTAATTTCATCGATTCTAATTTTCTCGAATCCTCGAAATTGTTTATTATTTGTTGAGATGGTTAGGGATGCCATTTTGTTTTGACGTAATTCGAATATTTTTGATGCATTACATTTGCGGTACATACTTTCGAAATATGCCGTCGGCGTTAAGCTTCGTTTAAAAATCTTATTTTGATAGCCATAAAGCGACGTCGCCTGGGAGTAAGGGTTGATAAAACTTCTCTTTATATTCAAATTCTGATAATCGTACGGTAATTCTTGTTGTTGTGACACGGAAAAGGCTGATTCCGTAGTTTTCCGTCGTACCCGGTGTCCACCTAAAGTCCGGACCGGCTTATTTTTATGATTACCTGCGAAATGACTTCTCTTAGAGCCGGTCAAGGTATGATCATGATTCTTCAAACCTAATCCTTCATCGATCCACGATCCTAGCAAATCTTCAGACTCCTTGGCTGGCACCTTTGGGGCCGGTTTTGATTCATCAGATGACGCTAAAACGTCAGTACCCTCCATAACGTCATACGTCAGGCTATCGTCAATAATGCTGGATTTTTTATTGCCACTGACAGCAGCTGGAGTTGTGTTTCTAATCAGATTTTCGGTCACGTTAGCTTGTCCTTCTGCAACAGCCAAAGTTTGATTTTCTACACTTGTAGAATGATTCAATGTCTCGTTTTGACTTTCCGGGGATGTCGCTTTTAACAGTGTCTCGACTTCGTTCTCAAAATCATCTGGTCCTTGAACTTCAGCATGTTTCAATGATGATTTCTGTGTTGTCGTCATTGTTGGACTTGACTCGATGACGTCAGCATATTCTTGATCACCAGAACCTTCAACTTCTTTATGCCTCGATTCTTTATTCCTCGATGTCCTCTTGTTATTAGCTTTCTTTACCGATAAACTGTCTCCGTGACCAGATTCCTTACGTTTACTTTGGTTAGCTTCTCCCGTACTCTGGTCTCCAGCCGTTTCTGATTGCAAGGTTTTCTTTTTTGATGTTGATCTAACTTTCTCCACACTAAGGTTGGTGACTTCATCACTTTGCCTTTCTTCTAAGGATGCGTTTTTGGACGTAACAGTTGGATTTGTAGCATCACTATCCTCATCAATAATATTCGTCGACGATGAAGAATTTGTAGGTAAATCAATTGTATGTGTATCCAGGCTATTCTTTTTTTCAGTTAGCCTTTCGTCCTTGTCTTCATCTTTCCCAAAGGTCTTTTTAGTTGCGTTACTCTCAGCCATGGAAACAAAAGAATTCAAATGGGTCGTATCCAAGAATTTTGAAATCGCAATAGGCTGTTCTGCAGTAGGTGTTAACGACGGGAAAGGGTCAGATTTAGATGAATTCCGTGATTTTAAGACTTTATCTGGGTTACCAACTTCGTTTTTTGTTCCCGTATTTGTGCTTTCAATTAGATCCTTAATTCCTTTAGTTTCGTCGTTAGACACATCTTTGAATTTAACAGTATTCGAGTTGGTCATACTTTTGATTTCCACACTAGGGGCGTTAATCGGATCCTCTCCGTTGGTTGAAATAGCAGAATGGGCGGACGCCCTTCTTGTACTATGGTGCCGCTTTTGGTGTTTGTGGTGTCGCCGGTGGTGATGATGAGGGTGTAATGTTTTCATTGTTGGTTGTGTATCTTTGACAACTGGACTTTGTTGTTGAATGTTTTGACTGGCCATGTATTGCGGTTGTTGTGGCGATGGCTCAAGTGGTTGTGCGGAGGGTTGGAAAGTGTTGAATCTTGCGTCGGTCGCCTATGAAAAGGTGAAACAAAACAAATCGAATGACATAACTTTATTAGATCCACGGAACTTGTAAAATTGAGTACAGCTCAAATGAACGAACATAACAAAGTATCTTTCAATGAGAAAGGATTTTCAATGAGAAAGAAGCTTCAGTGTTTATGCGGCGCCGAAAGGGGAGGAAGTTGTTCTCTTTTTTTGTTCAATAATGCTATATAAGCAAATGGTAGGAGATGGATTAAATGGTGTCCTTTAAAGAAAGATCGCTCTAGCAAAATTTCATCTCAGAGGCTTCTAAAGATGAATATGAAATTGTTTTACCTGTTGTAAGATATCATTGCATTTCTCATTATATTCATAACGTATTGGAATGTCATTAAACGATTGCGTTCCGTCATTGTCATCTCTACTGCGCATGTCTCGAGAAACCACAAGTAGTTCATTCGTCAAATGCAACAAGTTAGGCAATGAGGCGTCTAAAGAAAATTGTTTCCTCATTAAGCATTGCTGTAAGGTGTTATATTCATATAAAGTGCAATATTGATTAATATGTAGAAGCATGTCGAGTTTCAGTTGATCGATCAATGATTGACGTAGATCGTGGAATTGCTCGGTTTTATCTTCCTCCTCTTCTTGATTTTGATTGGCTGATTTTTTATTTTCTCCATCCTGATTGGTTGATTGTTGATCACGTGCTTTGTTTTGTTCCATATGGTCCAATCGTTTGACGAGATGCTCTTGTTGGCGTTGATAAGCATTCAAAGTATAATTTCCTGAAACAAAATGAAAGGACGAGTTTCAGTTCCTGTAAAATCTTGAATTTCTTTAAAAATGATCTTTAAAGGTAGAATCATTTGAAAAAGGCTACTCGGCTGGCAGAATATTAAAAATGGATGTTATGATGGTTGAGACAGCGTCGTATGTCAGTCAACCATGTTCCTAGCTGATAAACAATTTTTCCATGGTTACCGGTAGCGTCCATCATTAACGTAAATAAAGCTTGGGATACACGGTGCAAGGATGTATTGCTGCAATCCTCAGACAAACATCGTGAGACGAAAGAATTTTAGAGACTTTATAAGATAAAAATCCGTCCCCGGACCCTTTATCATATTGAGTCTTGAAATGACCGAAAACTCAACACTGACAGTACGGAAGTGAAGTGCTTCAGATATCAATTCATGATATTCATGGCGTAATGTGTGCCTTGTGGCAAATTTAAGTTAGAGAAAAATTGTTAAAAATTTGCTAATACTGGCAAAAACCTGGCTGTTTCCATAAAAAAAACATCAGAAAGTTGTGGATATTTACATCCAACTTACCAACTAGTAAATCCACTTGAGCTCTTGTGACATCATACAGTATTTCACTTTCCACTTTAGTTACATCTAAAAGCCTCAACAAAGATGTCTTGAAGGCTAGTGTTTCTGGAGTTTGATCCGACAAATCTCTATCCAAAAGTTGATCTAAACTTTGCATGATGACGTCATATTTGAATACATCATCAGGTGTGACGTCATCAAATTGTGACAAAATATTAAATGCATCTTGATTCGTTATTTCTGTATCCTTTGAGAGTAGAGTTAGCCTCAAGCGGAAATATGCGCTCGCGTCTATGGTCGGCGACGTTAGTTTAGTTGAATCTGTTGATACCGTTTTGTCCAATTTTGCTTGATAAATATCTGATACGGCGCCCTGTATGATTTTTAATTTTTGCGTGAAATTGTAGACACTTTCAATGGCGGAATCTAAATTGGATAATAATTTGGGTCTTGGAATATGTTTGCGTCGATAAATGATTTGATTTTCTTTACCGTAAAGTTTTGAGAATAGTTTTTGTATACCCTCGTTGATCTGGTTATATTTACCTCGTAGCCCTTCCATACTCAACGCGTCTAAGAATCGTTTCTTAACGGGTTCCATATCTATTAAATAATGTTTTCGTATTTTCTGAATTTTCTGGAGCAAGTACCGTGATTCTTTTTCCTCAATCAAGTATTTTTGCATTTCATTTTCAAGTGTCCCTTTCAGAATATCAATACGAAGTTTCAAAGTTTCGGTTAAAGTTTGTATACCATATGAGACTCTTTTCTTTCTTATTTCATATTTTTCACTCTGAATTAACGCTTTTGTTAACTCTTGGTACAATAGCGTCCGCTCATCGAATGATGACGTCATCGGTTGTATTACTTTCGTTTTCCCAATCAACCGATTCGAATAATCATATAATCTCGGTAATGACGTCATTGCATTCTCAACCAACGCGATTTGATTGGACGATAGAAAAGACAAAGATGCTAACGTCAGTACGTCTCTTTCATTGGCTGCTTCGAACATATCACGTGATATCTTCATCTTCAATGCATCACATGTCGAAGTTTCATTTTTACTCGAAAAATCATCGCCCCAATGAATCAACTCTGCCAAGGAAGCAGCCGTTGTCAAATAATCATAAAAATTCTGCAAATCAAATTGCCGCCATAACACAGTCACAGATTTAGCAATGTTGAAATCCTTATTTTTCAATATATGTTTCCTTCTATTAGCTTTGGCATCAGCTGACCATAAAATTCCATTTTTACTCATAACCAGTGAATAAAAAGTCAAATGGAGTTTAACAGATTTCCGTAAATAATTGACGTTCTTAATCCACAGAAAGTGTGTTTTAACGATGTACTTTTTACCGAGGTTGTGTGAATCTCGCACCAATTTGACCAAATCGTCAGTATCCAAAATGAAGTATTTGAAGATGTATCGTCCTTTATAATCCACTTTCGATTTCGGTGTCCCGTAATCTCGCTTAATTTCCATTAAAGCTTTTTCTTCGTCCGAGTTGTTCACTCTCATAACACGATCTTTAGAAATCTTACGTTGGAATTCCAAATTCTTTAACTCGTAACTCTCGCCATCAAATCGGATATTGACTTTTCCGAATCGGGATTCGAAATCTGATGGGAGAAAATCCGGAACAATTGTATCGGGTTTAACCGGGAAATTAAAGATGGCGTCCTTGACCTTTGCGTTAAACCCGGTATAGTTCAGCTTCAAATTATCGGGGATATTAGTTGAACCAACATATAGTTGACCTAATTTCGATTCTCCATCCATCATCGGCATTGAAACATGCGCATTTTGGTAGTTTAAACGGACTTTGAAAGCTTTGAATTTCTTTCCCGGTGTAAATGGGCTCATATAGAAGTCAGTAATTGGGTCGTTTGCTTTTTCCAGGAAATTACTGAATAAGAATTCACGTAATAGCGGTAAAGGTGAATCTGGCAACCAATTAACTAATTGGACTTTGATATTCCCTATATAGCTTATAGTCTGTAGCCTCATCTTTGGGAATTTATTGATAGCTGGAATCTGTTTCAACTTCGAATTCTTATCGATCACCAAATGTTTTATGTTTGGAAACAAACCAAAGAAATCTTCACTGATATGTTCTAATTGTGTTTTAGTAATAGTTAAACCAGCCACTCTCTTGAAAAATGTATTCTTCAAAATTGAGATTCTAACTCCAGTACATTTCTGTATCTCGAGTCTACTTTTTGATTGAGTATCAACACACAATGCAGTGCTTTTGATTCTCGAAATATGTAATCGAATTGTTTTTGGTAAATTGACTGTATAACCATCTTTGACTTGCCCCAGGTCGCGTAATGCTGATAAATAGCAACAAGTAATGACGTCACCAGTTCTATGGCATGTTTTGTGTGAACAAGGACCATGTGTGACCACGTCTTTAAACCGTCGTTGTTTGACCATGGTGTTTGTTGAAGGAGATGCCAACAAAGAGAGTGTGAACATAGTTGTGATGATACATACTCGAAATAGTAATTCTAAAAATTAAAATTAATTCATTCTTGTTAGCTTTTGATTTTCAAAAAATGAAAATTTTGTTGTTCGTAATCTGCTCCATATAGATCCATGGCAAAATCAACTTTCGGAGTTTCAAAGTTTTATCTTTATTTTGTTGAGGCTGTCATATAGTAAGTCTACACTATATAGCTTCAGGCTTTTAGGCCTTACTTATGAGTTTCACGCTCAAAATGTAGGAGGTAGCATATGGTAAAAGCTTTTAGTTAGCTTTTTGATAATTCTGATAAGGTTCACGAAAGGTTCCAACGTCCAATAATGAAATCAAGCAAGAGGCTCTGGGTTAAGATTTCGTTTTTGTCCTGAGTTTTTCTTATCTATTGGAATCTTAAAAACTACTTACCGGATAGTGTCCCCATCTTGTAATTTAATTCATTGAGAAGAAACAACAATGAAAAGCCCTTCAAAACCAATTAATATCTTTGTAAAATATTATTTCATTTTTTGCTAATTAATCACAGATAAAAATCATGCTCAGAAGAATCAAAGAGATTTAAAAACCCTCCCGTGTATGCATCGAACCATATCAAACACTGTTTTAGAAGCAATAATCTGTTTATGTTTTAAAACACAAACGCACAAGGGAAGAAAAAAGATCCTCTAGCGAAAAAAAGTCTCTTATAGTTTCTATATAGGAAGTATAGAGGTCTGCGATTCAGACTAGAAAAAAGACTGAACATTTTGAACGACTTAAAGGAATATTTTAAGGAAGTTTTTATACTCAATTTTGAAATAACATCAGTTTCCGCAGGTTTCCGTTTGACGTCACCAGGAATCGTTCAAATAGACAAAAACATTAGAACATGTTAGGCGAGACCATTTTATCCATGAATTCGACCTTGTTGTGTCTTTTTATACACCCCTGTCTCAGTGCCCCGGTGGAACCTTTTCCCACAGTGGGGATGAAAATTTCTATCGAAATCCCAATGGGGATAGAAAATCTATTGTTTCCAGCTCAGAAATTCCAGTGGGGATGGTTTTGGAGTCCAATTTTTTCCATTCAATTTTCAATGGGGATAGAATCATAGGGCAATTTCCCAGTGGGGTTGAAAATGTAGGGTATTTTTTCCACCGGGGACAATTTTTTGGCCTATTTTTCCACCGGGGTGGGGGGTCCACCGGGTCTGTGGCACAGGGGTGTTTTTATTTTCTATTTCGCATTTTTGTCAAGATGTATAGTAGTTTTGCTGCCTTTTTAGGAGATTTTATAGGTGAAATTCTGGGGAAGTTCTGCTTTTATTTTTATTTTTTCGCTGACCGACCGACCCTTTTTGGGTAGCTTGGCCCGTAAAACAACGAATTAAATTGACCTCGCCTTACAGGTTTTGTTTTTAAATAAGAGTCATATCGTTTGCTTACTCATCAATTTTAATTTACAAGCTTTTTGATATTGAATTGACACGGATGTGGAGCAGGGTTGGTCAGAAAGAGGAAAAGAAAACAATTTTTTGCTTACATCAGCATAAAATAACAATGGGCAGACACTGTCCTGATATGAAATATGTGTCTGATATGAAACGGGAACAGTTTTGTTAAAATAAAACCTTTAAGAACACACAAGCTGAGCACAAAATAAAAATACTGCTTAAAAATCTTCTTTAGTAAACAAGTTATAGAAATACAATACTAATCATGTCCACCATTCTCATTCTATTATCTTTAGCTCTTAAAATATTTGAGTTAAACGGATGAAATATTCTTTGTCTCATGATATGCTTTTACAATAAGTGGTCACATTTCAAATATGGTGTCACCAAAAAATTATGTCTGGCCAGTATAATGTTTTAGCAATGATTCGGTTGTCGGTGTATGTTAGAATCGATCCAACCCATTGTAGTGTAGTACCCATAATCTCTCCATTATATGAAATGTCTTTCAAGCCAGCATATCAAACTACTTTTGTTTCGGATTCGGTGTCTGGTTAGAAGGTAACATTGAATTTACTCTATCTTGTTAGGATGAAATACTCAATCAGTTCAATGGCACTGTGGTTACTGATTATTTACTGATACAGTTACTGATATTGATCAAACCAATACACCTTTTCGATCGTAGCCGCCAATTGCCGCGCGGGCATTTTTTGTCCGTTTTACCACCCTAAAACCGTCCAATCTTTTTTTTCGCACCTAAAGACAATAGAAAAACCTGGAAAAAAAGGATTGGATCGACTTTAGGGTGGTAAATTAAATAATAAAGTGGCACGCGCCTGACCGCACGGCTACAGTCGAAAAGGTGTATTAGTTCAATCCCAGCATGCATCATACGACGTCAATCTCGCACTTTGATAACGTAATATGATTGTTGTTTTGACGTACCAGCTCCTCACACCGAAATTCTTTTTCCAAATTCTTCATTCTTTCGTTTTCTCTCTTCAATTCGCACCACCCTCATTTGTCGGTATCACTTCATATTTTGAATTTGCTTTTACCGCCCCAAATACGCCATTCTTAAGTTTATCAAGCGCCCTCTCTTGATGGACGTGGTCTGAATCAGACTCACTATCAGGAACAGTCGTAGTAGGTGTAGCTTTCTGTTGTTGAATCCCGTTTGATGGCGTTGTTTTCTTTGGGAGATTTCCGTTTTGTTGAGTTTGTGAGTCTTGAGGATCGTTTGAGGAAGGTTGTCTTTGCAAGCCGTCCATTTTCGAATATTTCCCTTTACTACCTTCGTTACCCATGATGCATCAGTTTTTGTTTATTACTTTTTCACTGAAATGGTAAATATAAGAAAATGCTTTTAGATCAATAAGGGTTGATATCAGTTCTAAAATCTCAGACATCGTGTAGTTTAGTGACGTGGTGCTATGCCCAAAATGCTTTTGGTTGTTTTTTAGCTTTAAAAATGTTCTTAAAATGTTCTGAATTTGTTTTTAGTATATTGGTGTAATGTTCCAAGAAAGATATTTCATTCTTATATAGAAAATAAAACGTATACACTGAGGAGTTACATTAAGGGAACTTGTTTTGGCGGGAACTAATTTTGGCGAATTTGGCAAGTTTATACAATTTTGGCCAAAATTAGCTCTCGCCAAAATTAAATATTTCATTCACTCGCCAAAATAAATTTTCGCCAAAGTTTTTTTTGCCAAAATAACCCCTAAGATGCATCAAAATTTATCAAGCTTTCAATGGTATGTACCCAACTGGCACATAACGTCGTTTCAACGTTTATCTAATGTTCACAACGTCCATATAACGTTAGATGAACGTTGTAACAACGTTGTGTGCCAGCTGGGAAGCTTAAATTGGGTACTTAAAAATTGCTCACAAATACAAGTTTTTACATTACTATTGACGCAGACTTGGAAGATGGAAGATATCGTTACCATATCGCTCCCTCTATGTTAAACTGTATTATACAGTAACTGCTTTATCAAAACAACATATCCAACCGTAATATAATACTTATAATCAAGCTTCTGTTATCCTCTATCGCACGTCTATACCGCCAACGCTTATCACTCTCAACAAAACAGAACTTTTTCAAATAAAACTAAACTTTTATGATGCACTTCTCAATGCAGCCTGATGAACGAAATCTTGTTAAAAACAAATTTGTTGTTAAATTAATACAAGAAACTTAGTTAATACGACTGGAAAACGTATCTTTCTTACTACCGCGATCGTACGATGAAAGAAGCTTCAGTATTTGTCTTAGTGTCTGAGTGAGTTTTTATTATCTTATCGGCCAAAACTTAGTCGGCTTTAATTATTAGTCGGCCCTAATTTTAGTCACCTCGTCAAAATTTAGTCACTAAGGGCCGACTAATAATTAAGACCGACAAAAAATTTGGGCCATTTCTAAATTTACAAGCAGATGGAAAATAGGAGAAAGCTTAAAATACTGGAAAATAAGGAAAGCTTAATTTTGAACTTTTAATTTTGCCCAGATTTTTAGTCGGCCCTAATTTTAGTCACCAAGCTAAAATTTAGTCACGTAGGGCCGACTAAGTTTTGGCCGATAAGGTAGTAGATTTTCTACACTGAAAATATATGATGAAACAGTAGTCAAACAGACCAGTGAAAAATTATTCAACCGGAGAGATAAAGAGTCCTCGTTTATATTGCATTTGCACCAATGAATACCACTCTATAACTACCATTGTCGCAAAAGTTATATATGAAAAGCAAAGTACACACCTTTCATGTCTTTCTAGAATCTTACATCAAGGCGCTTTCTGTACCCAGACAATACACGGGTTGCAAAATTAAAGACTGAAGTCAAACCACGCTTTTACTCGAAATTTTTATGTGTTTGTTACATGACCTTCATTTCTGGTTGGTTGGAATTTCTCGACACTAATAAAGTTATTAACTGTAAGTTGTAAAGCAAGTAACATGGGAATAAAATCAAATGAACTTTTTCGAGTAATCACATGTTTTGACTGCATTGATATAATTTTACAATCCGTGCATTTGCTAAAAGCACTATACTGTTCTATTAATGCACTATACTATTCTGCAAATGCAGGATAATCGAAGATTCATATCTCCATAAATCTACCCGGTTGAATTGATTTTAAACTGTACTGAAGTATTTGACTACCATTTCGTTTTATGTTTTTACGGTAGAAAATCTACTAATGAAACCAAAGAAATCACTCAGACACTAAGACAAATACTTAAGCATCTTTCATCGTACGAGCACTTAGCAACTTTTCTCTGTTTCGCACAATATCGCGACAAGCTTAGAATTTTTCTTCTCAAAAGATTCTATATGGTTCATCTTTTAAGTTCATCTCTTTAACTCGAACCTTCCTAACTCGAATGCCTCTTTGACTCGAACAAGTTTAATGATCCCTTCAGTTAACAATGCCTCACGAGCCTTACTCTATAACTCGAAATTTCCCTAACTCGAGCAAATTTGTGTTCGAGTTATTGAGACTCCACTGTATTACAACAGATTATAAGGCTACTTCTGATCTCGCATCCCATCATTTATTCCGTCAGCAACCTCTCTCGCTCTAAAGGGATACGTTGACCGATTGTTGCGAAACTGCTCCGCCGCCATTTTGAAAACCAAAACACCACCCTAGGATTTGTCTGTAAGCAGACCTGATATCTAATAAATTCATTACTGCAGAGGACTAAGACCATGTTCGCACGTGACGGTTCCGTTTCGCTCCAAAACGGAATGAAGCCATTCTATTGGTTAGAAGTGACATAACACTTGAATGCAACCAATAGAATGGCTTCATTTTGTTTCGGAGCGAAACGGAAACGTCATGTTCGAGATTGGCATAAATACATGTGCAGAGTATCCTGGGATCTAATGTCTAGATGGATTACGATCTTATGTTTCCGCATGATCTTAAACCACATTAAACCACTCACTTTTGCTATGCCATCACCGCGTTTACCAAGCCAAACGCAGGGACTTAAATTTCCTTTTCGGGACTTCTGAATCCTAGTCAGGCCTTAGTAGACCTCCCAACGACTCATTTTTCCAAAAACCGGACGTTTGACTCCAAAGAGAACCACAAACCATCGATTTGAAAGAATTTGCTCGGATAATAAAACACTACAAAAATATTTCCTCTTTGGTTGACGGAGATTTCACTGTCCCCTAATTAGTCATCTCGAAAACAAAACCATAAATCCATTACTTCTTGAACCAAACCTTCTCTCCTCTGAAATCTCGCATATACAACATACAAACAAACCTATAAACTTTGAACTCTCTGATTCATTTTTGTTTGCTCGACAAGACAAACACAGGACACAAACATTGTTTACTTTTGTATTTACACATTCCGTTTGATAAGTATTTTTAAAACAGCTTTTGACTAAATTTAGAATTCTATGATCATAGAAATTTTTTTACTGTTTACGAATATTCAAACATCGTCCTTTTTCAAGCTCTTTAGCTGGAAATTCGGTCTGAGGCTCATTTTGTTTAGCTAAATTCATTTTCAGCCTCAAATAATGCTTTGTCATTATGCTTACGAAAGTTTTTTGAAGACATCTTTGATAGCTGTTAGTCAACACAACATACGTTTTTATAAGAACAAACTATATAAGATAGCCAAATGTTAAGAAGATTTTAAGGTTAATTTAGCTCATTTACGATTGGGTGCTGCACAACCTTGTCCCCGTGTATTCCAGGCTTTATTTGCGTTACTGATAGACGCCAGAGAATATTATCTAGCGCTATCAGTAAGCATAAAAAAGCTGGTAATACACAGGGAACAAGGTTGGGTGTTGCATACTGTTTTCTAAGAATAGCACTGTCTCACATCCCTGGTGGAACTTCTTCCTACAGTGTGGATGAAAATATTCCATGAAAATCCCAATGGGGATGGGAATTTTAATGCTCTCAGGTAAAAAAATCCAGTTAGGATGGTTGAATTTTACACCACCTTCTCACAGATCGACTGGGAGCCCTTCGTCACCCCCTCACTTGAATAATTGGCCAAAATATCGTTCCCAGTGGAAAACTATCCGCCAATTTTTGTCCCCACTGAAAATAATCAATTTTGAAAACTTAAAAACAAAAGAAATGGAATCCCCAGCCATAAAAAATATGGGAATATTAACCCCCATCGAGTTTCAGTCCGATGTTTTCACCCCAACATGCTGAAAAATCCCCACCGGGTCTGTCAGAAGGGGGTGTAATTTTAAATGGGAATGAAAAAAGGTATTTTTCCCACTGGGGACGAAATTTTGAGCAAACTTCCCACCGGGTATGTAACACAAGAATAATAAGGTTCACAAAATGTCCAGTCAACGAAAAGGCCAAAACAATCCATTCATCTAACATCCATAGCCATCCACATCTTCTATTCACATAAGTTTTATAAGAAATAGTATATTTTTGTTGAGGCTTGGCTGTTTTTTAAACCACTTTCAGCCTCGATTTATTCCTATCCTGAAATTTTTAGTAATTTTGTGTTCACCATTGGTTTCAAATTGACGATTGTCAGCCATATTGGTTTCATAGAAGACGGAGTGTATATGTACCTAAATACACCCTGCGTCACAGACCCGCTGGGATCACTAGAAAACTTCGTCCCCGGTGGAAAAATACCCTAGAATTTCAGTCCCACTGGGAAATTGACTTTGAATTCATCCCCACTCGAAATTCAATGTTTAGAAATTGCACTCCAAAACCATCCCCACTGGATTTCTTACCTTGGAGCAATAGAATTTTTATCCCCAACGGGATTTCAATAGGAATTTTTATTCCCACTGAGAGTAGAATTTTCACCGGGGCTGTAAGACAGGGGTGTCTAAATATTCAAATCAAGCATCTCCATTTTCAAGCTACGAACCTGTGTGACCATGGAGGTAATAAGAAATAGATGGAGAATAAATGACTCGGTAATGGCCTAAGTTATCGTTAAATTCTTTTATATTTTCATTCAAATCGGTTTTCTTTGATTTACTATCATTGGAAGCAAAAAAATCCGAAATGTAAATTTATAAGAACAGAAGTGAGAATGTTATCCTGATTGAAATTGAAACATTTTATGCAAAAAGTTCTTGTTCAAACGCGATACAAAAATAATTTTCTCGTAGTAAGGTTACAATAGTTCTATGATTTCATATCGATGTATTTTTGGGCAAACATATTGCTAATTTTGAGAGTTTCAGCACATTTTCCTTGAAAATTTCTTCATTAGAAATCTTTACGTCTAAATTTAAGGGAGGGGGCTTTCAAATTCTGATGGATGATTAATTTAAAGGTTACCTAATCGTAATATAGATTTTTTTTTAAATCTATCAATGATTTTATGAGAGGGGGCCCTTAAAAATGTAGGATTTTGTGCTTGTTCCGGCAAGCTTTTTCTCATTTTGATCAACAAAGCTATTATCTCACAATAGAGCTGTTAAAAATCCAACACCTTTATATTCAGTTTTTTTATGAACTTAAATATTCCCATGAGTGCACACAAAATTAATCACTTTTTCCCATTGCAACCAAGGAGCCGTTTGCTTCCGATGATTAGGTACAATGAAATAAAAGTCATTTATTCTCCATCTATTTCTTATTACCTCCATGGTGTGACGTTGGTTGTTGTATTCAGATGTTCAAGTTTTCCTTGACTAACATGATTTATAAAGCAAACTTGAATGAGATTATTTGCTTTAAATGATCAAATTCCAACCATACTAGAGAACAAACAGCTGGTTGCTTCCACGGTTAATTTTTCAAAACTCTTAAAATTGAAAGAAATTTTAATGAAATTTTTCGTTTTTTGAGAATTGCTATAACTTTCAGATCAAATTATCAGTTTTGGTAAAAGTCAATTTTGGTTGATAAAAAGCTCCTTTTAAGGGCTATCTTCTCAACGTTACCAGTTTAATTAAATTAGCTTCTTGATTCAAATTGCAGCCAAATAAACCATACTTAAAACACAAACGAAGCTTCCATTTCAAATAGCACTTAACATTCTTTTTAGCTTCAAAATTTATGAATATTTTCATCGTAAGAAATTTTGCTCTTCTTTTTCGTGGACTATTGTAATTGAAAATTTTCACAATAATATCAAAATACTTTCTTCTTTCCTCTATTCATCATTCTCTCCAAGGTTCAATAATATAATGACACCTTCCCGCGAACTACGCGCCAAAGCTATCAATTTTGTTTCACAGTGTTTTTCTAATATGAGCAAAATCTTTTTTTCTATATTTTCATTTTCTTCTTCTTTATTCATTCTTATTTCATATATTTTCTTATTAATTTTCTTCTTTTTATAATTTTTCATGTTTTTCTCTTTCATCTTCAATATTAATTTAAGACTGGAACATTGCGATCGTTTTTCCCTTATTTTTTCTCACAATATTTTTTTTTCATCAATAATTTTTGTTATACTTTTTAATTTTCATTTTCTTGAATAGGGAAATGAATAGAAGTGTGTGTGTTTTTTCAAAAATCTTCAAAACTACAAATTTTCGCGATCCTGTCGCTAATGTTAGGCACTTCATGTTGATGTTGGTCACGAAATTCATTTCAAAAATCTATTTACATAAAATGTATTTTAAAATTTTGAAACTACATGATAGTCGGAAAGTTCATTAAAAGAGACCCCAGTCATCTTTCAAATCAATTAACAACAAAATTCCAAATCACTTTATCACAAGTTAAATTTCCTTTCTATCACGATCACGTTAATCACGTTGGTTCATCTGATCACGCAATCACGCACTTTAAATCCTTAAATCACGAAATCACGAGCTTGAAAAACGCCAAATCACGTATGACGTCATCACGAAAACCGCTGTTAGAGGAGGCTTCTTAAAACATCCAAATAAAAATAAAAAAGAACCATGTAAAATTGCACCCTAGAAATATTGAAAACATCAAAAGGTGCAATTATTACAATTTATACACCATCACGAAACTGTTAAATAACCTACAATTTTAGGAATATGAGATTTTATTACCGTGTGAGTATCACGCACAGCGTATTTACATATCATGATGTGAAGACAAATCCCGATTTCATTCAACGCGCACTCAGTGAGAACAAAAATAACGAAGGCGATCATTTTGCCGGGCCTGTGATTCCGCTACTCTATTAAAACTCTCCTCCTAGAGGTCTGCGATTTAGACTAGATATTATAATACGCTGAGCAGGAATGGCGTTGCAGCCGAGCCTTATTCTCATCGCAAGAATTTACTTTTTGTTTTTATTGAAGATGCATACTTTAGAAGAAAAGTTTCTAAGCTTTAGCTTAAAAGTATTTTGTTGTAATAAAAGAAAAATGCATCCTATGTAGGCTAAGAGAATAGCCCTATGATATGCCCGGGGGTACTACCCTTTCCCCGACCGGTCGACTGTGGTGTACCGCTGAGGTGACCCTACGTGGGGGACACGTTTTTTAAATTTTTTTATCAAACTTTGCGAAAAAAGTGATCCTGAAGGGCTGAATTTCCAAAATTTTCTCAAATTTACCATCTTTCCAAAATTCCCCAAAAAATAAAGCTACCCTACAAGGGACTGAGTTTTCGATTTTTACGACCCTTCCTCTGCCCTGCATCCAGGAGCACATCCCCACACCTTTTTTCTGCTTTTTGCCCAAGTATTCCCCCCGGATGCTATGAGGGAGCGGATGGCGGTACGGGAGCGATGCATCCACGACCCAAAACTTTAAAAAATAAAAAGGTGAATAAGATAAAAATATAAGTTCAAAAAATTAAAACAGGTGCGAAATCGGAATATTTTGACATATCTTTCCGGGTTAATCGGATTTACGGTAACAATAACACTGGTCTCGATGTCCCACAGTTTTAAATATGTATTTTGTATTCCACCGAAAAAGTCATCAAGGCAAATTTTGAGGCTTGGATTTTGGAAGCTTGAAATTTGTCACACACCTGGTAACATTTGACCTCTGGCAGTGACCTGTCAGCCTGTTAACCTCTCAATTTACTAGCCAAAGGTATTTTGAAGTAGCTATCATTATTTATAAGGATAGGGAAAAATGTTTCAGTTTAGACATGTACGAAAACTTAGGCAATCTATTGCAATCTTAAAGAAGACAACAACTGCAACACATCAACATCAGGTACATACTTTTTTACCTCTTACTTTCTGTATACATCGTTCATCATTTTGTTAAGTTAAGCCTTTTTTACCTCCATCATATATAGGAATAAAGGATAGAGTGAATTAGGCTGGGAATATTTGGTTAGTCCAGACCCGATCAATCGAACTTGTCGAACCAATCGAACAATCGAACTACTCAAACTCCATCGAACGATTAAAGTTCGATTAAAAAAATTAATCGAACTCTAAGATTTTTTAAAAGATTGTGAGTGTTCGATTAAGTTCGATCAATGGGTTTCGGTTCGATCAGTTCGATAAACCAATTTTGTTCGACAAGTTTGTGCTGCTATGCTCCGCCACCGTATATTAGCTTCTTTTCAAAGCCAAATTCGGAATGTAAATCGGGAAATTACTTCCGATAACGGATTACACACTTTTCCTGTATCCTTATAGCGCCAGAGGCAAGGTTTGTTGGGGCGTAGACAGTATTCCGCCACTCGGCCGCGCGCGAAATCGCAACAGAGGGGGCTACGGACTTTATTCCGGATAGACAAATATCCGGGTACAATAAACGTCAAGCTGTTAAGTCCGGGAACTGTCGAAATGGCAATCAAAGTTTTTGCAAGCGAGGGAAATCATCGAACTAATCAAACTTTTTACTGACCGAACGAATCGAACTGCTACACCTTCGATAGGTGTTTGATTTGGTTCGGTAATCGAACAGCTATCGTTCGATAGGGTTCGATGAAGTTTGATTAGTTCGATAATCGAACAGTTCGATTGACACCGCCTGGCTTAGAGAAAAGAATAATATATGAAAGCTTAAATCACTGATTGAAAAGGATTATTCCTCTCTGACTACTAAGCAAAGAAAAACAGTTTCAACCTTTCTATAAATTTCAGCTGATAAAAAGGGTCTTGGAATTAGAGGAGGGGTGTCGCATAGTTGCCAACTTATGAGAATGGAAATGCGGGACAACGAGCAAGCGGAGCGGGCAAGAAAAATCAAGCTGGGGTTTTTTTGGTGTGCTCTTAGAAAAATATTATGCCTGAAATGGCTAAAAACAATGCAAATTTAGAAATAAAGTGAAATTTTCAACCAGATAATCGTAATAGCAATACCGTCTTTAGCCGCGAATCAAGCGCATTAGCCTCAATAAATAATAGATGTACTGGACATTGTTCATGTAGTACTATTACATCTCTGTCCAGCGCCTATATCCGATGTATCAAATATGGACGCATGCAATTGGATGGACCGTTACGGAGCGAAGAGAAAAAACAAAGAAGTGAGTTTGTGCTTGTGGAAACATATTTTTAGTAGCATTTCTATATTTTTTCCAAGAGTTCTACGAATTTTCAAGTTTTCTCGAAAATGCAGGAAATCTAAGGTATGCGGGCGGAATTCGGGACAACAAGTTTAAATGTGGGACTGTCCTGCTCAATGCGGGACGGTTGGCAACTATAGTGTCGACATTAGACCAAGTTACAGTACAGTACTGTGTTCAAATTCTAAGCACTTCCAGGCAGGGTGTTAGAGAAATATAGTGATAGACTCTCTATCTTTATTCAAAATTTTTTGGTGGTCAAGGATTGGGGTGACAGTGTAGCTCTAGCTAAGAAGGCTGGGATCACAAATAACTTAAAACTTGTATATTGTCGCCGTCTGACCGAGTGATAATGTTTCTTACTCTTCCAAATCTTTTGAGTGGGAAAGTCACAAAATTATCAGAATTTTATCTAAGGCCGTAATCACAAATAACTTGTGTTTGCCTGTTCCTTTTTAGGTAAAGAAAATGAGTTCGTTAGACGGTCGGGGAAAAATAGTTTTTTCACACGCGGTATATATATATGGCCTGGGTCACCAATAAGTTGTGTTCGCGTCATTTCCAGCTCCAAAATATGAGTCGGTCAGCATCTTAAATCATCGGAAAAATTTGCTCTGAATATGGCGGTCGGGCGGTGCTAAAATCATCAGAAACATGCGATTTGTGCATAGGTTTATTCAGGCGACAAGAATCATCAAACCTGCAAGCTGAAATTTGATTAGGCGAACCCGAAAAAATTTTTTGTTTCCGGTCCACCGGCCGGGTGAAAATTTTTTTCGTCGTCACCCGGCCGCATTTTTTTTCGTACATCATCGTTAGGGTTAGGGTTAGTTTGTTTGTTTGGAAAACTTTTGTGAATCAGTTTTTGAGGTGTATGATTTATCGCACGTGATATTTTATATTCTACTGTAAAATGCTAGCCTAGAAATCACTTGGAATAAAGGTTTTATCCTGATCATTGTTATAGAAATGAAATCTTATTCATCTCAAACTAAACCCTGCATTGTTTTTGTTAATCCTTGCTTGCAACTCAACTTTTAAGAATGTTTTTTTTTTATATACAACTTGCTTTTTATAAAAGAATCATGCTGATTTGTGAGTAAAATAAATAGAAACATTCACAAAGTGGGGACTTTTCAGTTAGTAAACAGCTTTCTTTTTATAAAAGGAATCATGCTGACTTGTGAGTAAAATAAAAAGAAACATTCATAAAGTGAGGATTTAAAAAATTGGGGTAATCACAGTTTGGAGCCTTTAGCTCAATTGAAGATAGATATTCAAAATGAAAGAGAGTGTCCAGTTCTTAGAGATATTGTAACACAATTGAAAATATAAACAATGAAAATTAAGTATTTGAATAATCGCACGCCTAGACCACTATAAATCAAAATCTAGGCGTGCGATGATCACACGTGAATTTTTCTTATGCCGAAGCATAGGTTCAGCCCCCCCCTTATTTTTGGGGGGGGCTAAGAAATATTTTGGCCTTTAAAGAGCCTGGGGGCTAAAATTACCAAAATATTTGGGGGACCTAGATTATTGGGGGGAGCCTAGATGATCTGACTGAGACTCTGGGGGCTGTTCAGCTAAATTCAAAAGATATCTTATCTTACTATTAAATCAAATATAAAAAGCAAAAGACTTGTAAACATAAATATTAAAACAAGTAAAATTTAGTTTTCATTTATCAGTACTCGCATATATTTTTTATTGACTTCTCTCTACGGGGACGGGAGAACAATGTTTTGTTTTTGTTTATCTTGGGACCTGAAGTGTTAGGGGACCTAGCACAATGCAATTTTTTGGGGGGAGCTAAATTGTTGGGGGGACCTTACTTTGTTGGGGGGAGCTAGAAACCTGGCTGAAGCTATGCGAAGCCTGTAGCGGTGTCAAGTTACTGACAGATTTAGGTAAAGAAGACCATCATTTTAACTTCTACGAGTGCTTTAAAAAATCAAGTTTTGGGATCTAAATTTAGCAAAAAAAAATTTTTTGCGGCCGGCCGGGTGAGTGTTTTTTTCGTTACCCGGTGGACCGGAAACAAAAATATTTTTAGGGTTCGCCTTATTTTGCATATTGCGACCGCGCAAAAAGCAGTTGCATATAGCGCTTTTTAACGCAAAAAAATCTTTGAAAAATTGCGGATAAAAATCTTAAAAACATGCGATGATCAAAATGCTGGCTACGCTGAATCTACAAAATTCTTTGAATAATATCCAGACGGTGTCAATCGAACAACTTTGAACAAAAATTGCAATCGAACCAATCGAATATAATCAAACGAGATTGAATAATTGCGATTCGATTGTCGAACGCAATCGAATCTCAATCGAATGGCCAATTCTTTGGTAATATTCGATTGTGTTCGAGTAACGTTTGATTGGTTTGATTGATTGTAAATTACCTTCGATTGATCTTCGATTATTATGTTTGATTACAATTATGTTTGATAAGTTTGATTGCGATTAGATTAAATTTGATCACTTTTGAACGCGTAAGTACGTTATGAGAGTGAATAAAATCGAATATAATTGAATCAATCGAATGAAATCGAACATAATCGTTACAATATAGAATGGCAAATCCTTGGTAATATTCGATTGTGATTATTCAATTGTGTTCAATTGCATTCAATTGATTCGGTATTCAACTCATTCGATTGTCACCGTCTGGTAATATTTCTAAAAAATCTGACAAATTTTCTGACTTTCAGACTAGAAAAGGGTTGGATTTTTAAGATAAAAAGTGAGTCCGCCGGGGAACGCGAACACAACTTATTGGTGACCCAGGCCTATCTATCTCTGTTTTAATGACTAGGGAGATAATAACACAAACCTGCAAACCTATAGGGTTTGATATTATCTTCGTAAATCATTAATGGCGCAAAGGTTGAACAACATGAACACAATTTATTTGTGATCGCAGCCTAACTCATCATACAAAATCAACAGGAAACACATATTTGGACATGGTACCCTATGCTGCACGCAAGCACTTGGAAAAGTGGGACAAAAATCAGCATTTTTAAGTTTGCAAAAAAACGCCACATATACCGTGAGATTGGGTAACTTGTATCAGTGGGGCCAAAAAAAAAAGTAGTCTTGTTTCCGGAAATCGGCCGGGTGAACTTTTTTTTGGAAAAAAATATATCTCACCCGGCCGCAAATAGAAAAAAACTCCAAAGTGGACAAGGAAGAGAAGAAATTATTCAAGACGGTACTCCCAATATGCGACGAGTGCAAAGGTAACGGAAAAAAGTCATGAAGAGGGGTCCAATCCAAACCGCCAAAGCAAACAAACAGCGAGCTCGTCGCAATAAAAAAGATACATAAAGAGTTTATTTTCCATTTTACGATTTTACGATCTATTTAACGATTGTATTCAAAGATTTACGTATGTCACTTGTGTTTTGAAAAAGAAAATCTTCTGTCACAAATGTTTTCTACTTTCCTGTTTTATGTTGTTGTGAATAGAATTACCTTAGAGTACAGCTTCTTCTTAAAATTTCGTTTTTTCAAGTAAAGAGACATCGAACCTGGATTATTTTTTCGTACACGTCAATTAGAGTTTTTCTAGGAAAATTGAAAAAAAAAAAATTTTCCGGCCGCCCGGGTGAGATTTTTTTTCGTCACCCGCATTTCCGGAAACAAAACTACTTTTTTTTTTGGCCTGGAGGCTAACATGGGTAGAAAATGAAAATGACTACCCCGTGTAATATATGTTTTGGAGAACGCGACGGCCTATTGAATAACAAATTACTCCACATATGTGACCCCCCAAGCGATTTGGAGTACATTAAAAATGAGACCGGTATTGGTGCGGACAGATCGATAAAATGTGCGGCAAAAAAGCGGCGAAAAGATTACCGTGCGGTAAAATGATACCTTTATATCTACCAGAAATTATCCAAAAATCTTTCCCAGAAATTCCATTCAAACGCACTTGATCGGTCACTAAAGAGCACCATTAGAATGAGTGCGGTATTCAGTGCGGTCATGGTGCGGACATTTTGTTTTTATTGTTTTGCTTGTTTGAACTTGAGGCTGAAATTCTTACGGCAATCGAAAGAAATATAAACAAACAGCGGGGACCGCACCATCGTCCGCTTTCGTCGGTACTTTGTCCGCACAGACCATACGGTACTGTGCGGTCTTCTGGCCGCTTTTTTCAGTTTTTAGTCGCACAATTAACCAGTCCAAAAGCGGCAGAAGCATGACCGCACCAATACCGGTCTCATTTTTAATGTACTCCAAATCGCTTGGGGGGTCACATATCAATTATAACATGATAAATTATCTTGTTTCTAGGGAACTGTTGTGGAGTAATTAATTATTCTATAGGCCGTTGCATTCTCCAAAACAACTATTGCATTAGGAAATAGGATAATTGTTTGCAGAAAATTGGATACCCAAAGTTGGTCTAATGTTGATATTCCCAGGGGGGGGGGGGCACGCAGTTACTACAAGACAGTATGACACTTACTACCGTGGTGGTACTGTATTCAGAAGTTATGAAAACAGTTACTACACAGTGTAGTAACTGCTGTTTGGGGGTGGTGCCAAACACTAAAACTAGCACTTTTGGTGTAGTAAGTGCTTATATTTAATTCTTTTTAAAGAACTTTCAAAATTTTTCACAAAAAATGAAATTTTTTTTGTAAAAATTCTTTGTTAAAAAAATATTTTTGTTATAAATGTACGAAAAAAAATTTGAAATTTTTCTCAGACCCAACTTTGAAATTATGCTTTCCCTAATTATCATTAAAATGTTCTCAACAGCTGTTAACCAAATAAATTAAAAGAAAATCTAGCACAAAAATGGCATTAGGTTGAAAAATAATCGCAATTTAGGGTAATTTCGAGCATGTTTTTGATGATATCACTCAAAAACAGGGGTGGTACCTGGAAATCTTTTCTGAAAACAGTTACTACCAAGGTGTAGTAACTGCAAAGGGTGGTGGTCCTGAAAAAAAGTGTTGAAAAAGCACTTACTACACATCATGTCTTGTAGTTACTGCGTGCCCCCCTGATATTCCTCATAATTCTGACACCCTTTTTTTATAACTGAAAATAGAAATGCCATTTTTTTCTTTGCTTAGTGGTCAGAGAGGAAAAATCCTTTTTCAATTAGTGATTCCAACTTTCATATTATTCCTATCTGCTAAGAAAGTTGTCAGAATTAGACCAACTTATAGTAGATGATATTTTATTCCCATTTTTTCTAGAAAAAATGAAGTTACCGCTTCAATTTGATTGCAGCGCCATTATTAATTGTTATTTCTGACAAATTGAATTTTGTGAGTCTACTCAGTCCACTTATAGTTTCGATTCCCATTGAGGAATCGTATTCTGGTTTCCATGTTTCTACATGATCTTTTAGAGCTTTAGAGTGACTCTGTAATCTAAAATACTACATCCTGTTCTTTAGAATAAGAATTTTTCCACCCCTTCTTATTTTCCCAAGATTTCTCCCCCCCTCCCCCCTCAAGCTTAAATAATTGTAATTTGATGGATTTGATGCTAATAATTTTCCCTATGGTAGTTCTAATTCAAGAATAAATGGAAAAGATGGTTTCAAAGTTTTTTTAACTGTAATATTGCTGGTTGAAATTAATGAAGGAAAAACTAAGCATTTGATGCTATACACCCAAATGGTTCAAGCAATCAAATCTGTCAAACTGATCGAACCCTAGACCTTTTGCTAAACAGACTGTAATGCTGGATAATTAAAACTCTAGCATCAAACAAATGATCAGAAAAAAATGCACACTTTTCATAATTATGCAATAATAATCACCTCAAATATACTTAACCAGGAGTACCTAAATGCGAAGGGTCACCTAAATCTTTAGGGGGACCTAGAACCTGTGAAAGCCATGAATCTGCAAAAATTCAAAGCTCTATTGCTATTCCAAGTATTGTTATGTTTTCATGTGTAAATGTGCCTCACTATCAGAAACCCTTGACATCTCAGGAGGAATGATGTCAACGTTTTAAACCCAGGGGTTCCCAATTTGAATCTTTGCTCCTTCCAATGTTCTGTTAACTTTATAGATAGCTGAGCCAGCTCAGGCCAGCTGGTTGTGGACCCCGTGAAAACAATTTCTAAAATTAGCCTAGATTTCTGGGTTATCCACGTAAAATACTACCTATCTATCTAAAAATATGCAACAGTAAATAAAGAAAAAAATGCTTTCAGCTTAATAAATTGCTATGTAAGAATTCTCTTTTCTCTAGGTCCCATGTATGTCAAATGTTTTACAAAGATTTATGTCACAAAATGCAGCAGGTAAAATCTTATTATTATCAATTGCTTAAATACATGTTGCACTCAACACTAATATTATTTACTTGGATTTTGATTTCGTTTCTTACCCCACCTCTTATCTTAGGTGATGCAGCTTGTGCGTTTCGCAATGGTTTGGTGGTGCTTACTCTCCCCATGCCATCACGAAATGAGAAATGTGAATTTACTCTGAGACCTGTCAGCCACACTGTCAAAGATCTGGTCACCTTTGCTCAAGAAGAAGACAAAGGTACAATTGTGTGATATTTCTATCTAGCTTTTTTACTTAAAAGTAGTCATAGCTTCTAAAAGGGAACCTCTTCTCCATAAGTTACAGTGCTGCAAATAAGGAAATTTCAGTTGACCGGTAATTTTGTGAGCGTAGCAAAAGTAATTTTAAAAGTGGGTTCTTAGGGGCGGAGCGGAGTTTGAAATGCCCCTTCGATTGGCTTTTATGTTTTTTTTAAATGAATCCACCTTAAGATAATATTCAAAGTAGATTAAAAATTGGTGGATTAAAAATTACAAAAGAAGCCTATAAGACTTTTAACCGGACAAAGTGAACAAGTAAACTTCAGAATAACCGATAGAAACTACGAAGTGACCGGCAATTGCTGATGAAGCCTGCTTTACTCTTGGTGGTAACCTCCCTTACGATAATTCAATAAATGATAATTAATTTTCACTTAACTCATATTTGAGGGAAAGCCCCCTTCTTAGGAAGTAAGACCTAGTAGTCCATTCTTAGAAAATAGGAAACCAAAAGCCCCACCTAACAAAAGTTTTTTGAAAATTAAGGAAATAGATCTAGATGTCAACTTTGACATTATTAAAATCGGTTTCAATGTTGTGTTGAAGCAATTTGTACCAAGCATCTGATCTAATTTTTGAGATACCTTTAAATCTTAAGCCTCACTTTTCACAAAGACAGATTTTTACATGTTGTTCTATCCCCTTACTCACTCACCCTTTTATCTGAAAGAGTTCCACTCTTAACAAAAAGCCCGGTGAGGGGGGCACTTATATGATCTGGCCCACGTCATGTGCCGCGCTTAAGGGTGGGGTTTTTCAGCATCCCAAAATGCACTTTAAAGGGTGTGTTTCTGTGAGATCAGGGGGGGGGGTACAGAGGCAGGGTACTAACCCATAGGGTACTAACTTGATTTTTTAATACCTGTTGAGATAGCACTGCAATTTTAAAACAAATTCAAAATAATTGTTAAAAAGAAACTAAGGTTTTTACTTCTCGTTTGTTTGAAAAAGTTTCTATTGTCTGATAATTACAGCTGACAAGAATAATTTTCTCAGTTTTTCTTTGAAACAGAAAACTTCTCAAGCTTCTTCTTTCGTGCAGATTTACAGCTGAGAAATAAAGTGCTCTATAAGGTTTGGGTAAATCAAGAGGACATGCACTGAAAGGGTACCTTTTCAGCCATATTGAACTGCACTGTAAGGGTATGATTTTGAAAAGCAGATTTTGCGTGGCACATACCGTCGTTTCGAAATCGAGCGCCCCCCCCCCGGGATTCAGTGTTCTTCGATCTACTTTCCTTATTCTTAGATAAGCGTTTCCTTATGTCTAACATTCCCTAAATCTTTCAATATTCGTCAATAGGTATTGATCGTATAGCAGTGTATTCAATGGAGGGCGTTCGAATCTCACACGCCACTCCTATCGATATCCTAATGCAACAAGATTTCCAAATCAAAGTCAACGACAAAAGCTTCGATATCTTACCACCAAAACCAGGTATGAGCTTATATTCTGATTAAATGACTTTTAGACAAGATGCAAGATATTTCTCATTTGGAATGAAATTTCTGTTTTTCATCCAATACTTTCTTTTACCTTCACAGATATCTTATATAAAACATGTATCTAGTGTTTTATATAAGATATCTGTGGTTACCTTTCTCCCAGGAGCAGGAATACAATCTACTGAAGGAACAAAAACCATAAAGAAAAGTGGTTATTACCTTCCCTCTCTTTTCAAATTTTGATTTAAACTTTTCTTCAATCTGGTTTGCAGCGAAATAACTTTGCATCTCAATTTCGATCCCTACTAAGTGTGTATTTGCAATATTCAGCAGAATGTAAAGTAGATTGACTGATTTCTCTGAAAAGAAATTTCTTACACAATGTAAAATTCCGGGGGTGACAAAGTGGTTTCTTATGAGATGTAAGCATTGGTTGAGAAATAACAAGCAAAGCAAAATTTAGTGCACACTTATCGTGAATAGACTGAAGTAAATAGCTGAAAAAAAGATTTTAACTAGAAACTTTGCTATACTGGGAAAAACTGAACGTAATAGAAATTTAAGGGAACGACAAGTTTAAAGAGACCCCTCAGCGGTAATTCTGATCACGATATCACGCAAATCAGCAAAAAAATCGACAATCACGCATCTCTTTGAAAAAGTCCAGATCAGGTATCACGGATCAAAAATCTTTCAAATCACGATCACGTTTTGACCTCTCATCACGCAATCACGAAGAAAAAAAAATTCGAAATCACGTAATCACCGCTGCAAAAAAGGCATCATCACGAAAACTGTTTTAAAGAGAAACACATGATTCGAAAATGTCACTTTACAACTAATAGCAATATTCCATTTGAAAAACAATCCATGCATCCACCGGTCATCGCCTTCCTCATCACTCAAGAAATGAAAAGTTACTCATTGAACAAAAAAAAACGAAAAACGAAGAACAGTATAAAAAATATATCATAATATTTTTTTATCTTTTCGCTTTGTTTGTTTTGAGAAATGAAAATCAACAGCTTTCGCATGTTATTACATGATGAAAACACGTCATTCATAAAAAATATAAGAACACGAATTTTGGAATAGTTAAATGCACGTTGTTTTTTTATAAGAACAAACTATATAACAACATAAAGCTTCGATTGCTAAAATGTTAAGAACAAATTAAGAACATTTTAAGGCTTCGCGGACCTTAAAACACCCGATTTCAAAGGAAAAATGGACAAAAATATTTAAAAAATGGCGAAAATAAGAACATATTAAGAACATTTTTAGGCTTCGAAAATTTTGGATGTTCTTATAAAAAAAACGTGTAATACGTATTTTGAAATCCCCTATGGGTATCATGGACATCTTGAGGATGAAGCTGAATGTTTCGGGACCTTATGAAAAAAACGTTTGTGCCGTTTTCGAAGGGTTGCCATCTGGTCAGGTTGCACTTTAAAAAATGTTTGTTTGCTGTAATCCGACCGAGCCTACCTCGAAACTTACGGACCAAAAAAGATTATATTTTCTTTTTTCTATCTCAAGCTTGAGAAATGTGAATTCCCTTCTAACTCTTCCATTGCCATTCTCAAAAATACCCATAAAACTGAGGCAGCTTTTTTACTAAAAAATGCCAAAATTGACACGAAATTTATGATTGAAGACAAATGGTAGACAATTTAGATTCAAGATACACACTACGGGGTGTATCTTGAAAAAGAAAACTGTTCTCAAAGCATTGCCTTAGAAGGGTCTTAATTGTTTTAGATGCATGTTATTTGAAAACTTGATTATGGGAAAGCTAGACAGGAGATGAATATCTAGGGGTGTTTTTTTTTCATTTTTCAAAAATTTTGATTTTTGGGGCCGTGGGACGAGTTTTACGCCAAAACGAGGCTAGAACTTTGGGGCAGCCTGGAGACTTGAAAAAGTCGTCAAAATTGCTTAAACTAAGTTCTCAGTAATAATAAAGAATTTTGGCTGTTCAAAAATATTTTAGTTCTTGGGAAAATAAATTCTCTTAATGTACTAACATAGATTTTAAAGTTGGAGTTAGATTTAAATTTCCCGAAAGTATACCATAGTGGGCACCCCCCCTGGATTCTGGGGGGGGGGTTGAGGATTTTCAGATTTTTAAAAATAGGTGGGGGTTGGGTTGATGAGAAATTTCAGGTGGGGGTAACCCTATGTAGGTGGGGGTAACATTTTTCAGGTGGGGGTTGTCAAGTTTTCTGTATTTAACTTCGTTTGATTTTGTACTTTTTTGTCTTTTGCAACTTTCCACATACTATACTAAAGATAAAAATATAAACAAATGACTGTCATAAGTTCTGAAGGTTAAAAAGAGTTCATTTTTGGACCTACCTCCGGGTGCCCCGGTGGAGGTCCTATAAATTAACCCATGTCCGTTCGTTCGTTCGTCCGTCCGTCCGTCTGTTACCAGCTTTTCTCTGGATTGGCTCATTAGTTTTTTTTGATTTTTGGCACAATGATGCAAAATGGTAATGCCCAAAATGTGACGGAGCCCGATTTTCGAAAAAAAATTCATTTCCGGTCGAAAATGCTGGAAATATGCCGGAAAAACCGGTTTTTGGCATTTTCTCAAGATTTCATCATTAGTTTTTTCTGATTTTTTGCAAAAAGATGCGTATTAGCAATGCCAAAAACTTGGCTGAGTCCGATTTTTGAGAAAAAATCTTTTCCGGTCGATAATGCCGGAAATATGCCGGAAATCGCCATTTTTGCAGATTTTCATCGGACTTTTTCCTTATATTTCGTTGTTTTTTCACACAAAAACATTATTAATAGCAATGCCCACCATGAAACATGGTTCAATCGTCAATAGAACTGAGTATTGAAGCCGGAACTTTCTAAAAATCGCCGGAGCAGCCCATTTTCGCCGGAAAACGGTATTTCTTGATTTTCTCGAGCTGTGCTTTGTATTTTTTTATGAAATTTTGCACACTGATGCAAAATGATAATACCTAAAATGTGACGGAGCCCGATTTTCGAAAAACATTTTTTTCCGGCCGAAAAAGCCGGAAATATGCCGGAAATACTGGTTTTTTTTGGCATTTTTTTCTCGATATTTTATCATTAGTTTTTTCTGATTTTTTGCACAAAGATGCGTATTAACAATGCCCAAAACATGGCCGAGTCCGATTTTTGAGAAAAAATTTTTCCCGGCGGAAAATGCCTGAAATATGCCGGAAATCGCTGTTTTCTGGGTTTTCATTGGGCTTTTTCCTTTTAAATGGTTGTTTTTTCATTCAAACACATTATTAATAGCAATGCCCACCATCAAGCATGTTTCAATTTTCAATAAAATTGAATTTTGAAGCCGGAACTATTTAAAAATCTCCGGAACAATCTATTTTCGCTGGAAAGACAGTATTTCTTGAATTTCTCGAGCTGTACTTTATATTTTTTTATGAAATTTTTCACACTGATGCAAAATGACAATTCCTAAAATGTGACGGAGCTCGATTTTCGAAAAACATTTTTTTCCGGCCGAAAATGCCGGAAATATGCCGGTAAAACTGGTTTTTTGACATTTCCTCGAATTTTCATGTAATGCGTATTTGCAACGCTCTAAACATGGCCGAGTTCGATTGTTGAGAAAAATTTCTTCTGGTGGAAAATGCCGGAAATCGCCGTTTTTGCAGATTTTCATTGGATTTTTTCCTCATATTTCCAAATATTTTTCACACAAAAACATTATTGATAAAAATGCTCACCATCAAGCATGATTCAATTGTCAATAAAACTGATTTTTGCGAACTTTCTATTTATTTTTTTCCTTACAACCCTCTCCTCTCCCCCCATCAACAATCAATGATGAATTTCTTGCGTTATGCATTTTCGCTAAACGCTATATTTTCTGACAGATTTTTTCATTTTTCTCATCGCATTGCTATCTAACTTTCATCATCAGGTAGGTCCATTCAGCATCTAGCTTGTTTCTCCAGTCTTTTCCTTTCCAGTTTGTAGTCCTCAGGACTTTTAACTGGGATCTTTAGTGTTCCTAAAAGGAACAAGACCTCCAAATTCGAAGGTGTGATTCGATTGCGCCGTTTTGCGCATATGAGTTGGAGTATGGTGTAGCCCCGGGTTCGAAGATTTTACAAATTTAGGTGGGGGTTGCTGAAAAAGGTGGGGGTTGGGCTGATATGAGATTTCAGGTGGGGGTAACCCTATGTAGGTGGGGGTGACCTTTTTCAGGTGGGGGTTGGAGGGGTGTTGCCCACTGTGTATACTTGCTATTCATTTTGGTTTTTTCCATCTCATATTCTTTCAGCTCGGATTATATGCACTTAAAACTAGCATTGAAATCTTTATTAAATAAGAGATATATCTTTTGTGACTTCAATAATCTGTTTTAAAGTTGGTTTGTTTTGCTACAATCGGGCCTTTGAATAATTTGAAGCTACTGAAGTTGAGCCCAGTGCGTTGTGCACGTTCGACTAATGATTTAGCACTGCCCAGAATTACTAAATAAAATAAAAAAGATTCAGAAAGCTATCTACAAAGTTAAGTCCATTTAAGAAAATTCATTTTTTTGGGATAAGTGGGTCTTGATCGTCGGTCAGGTGGTAATTTTCATCATCAGATGGTACAGGTGATACTCTTGGTGACGCTCTTACGCTTCTCTTGTAGTTTGGTACTGAAAGACTCAGCTCGTGTGCCATCTCTGCGTTATCGAATGCATCTTCTCCAAGAGTTTTCACAACCTGCAAATCACCAAAATACCAAAAAGAAGTTGATACCAACATTTTCCGGGGTAGGGTATTCAGGCAAAATGGGTGCTGGGTATGTACGAGCCTTAAGGGATCCTTTTTCACACCTTCGGTAGTCTCTTAAAGGGGTACAAAACTCATTAAAAAGCAAATTGAGTCTCTGTAAGGGTCCAAAATTCACGAAATCGACAATTTCCTCTCTTAAAGGGTCGTGATTTTCAAAAATCTGGACAAAAATCGAGTGAAGATCGACAAAAAGTTTGAGAAAAGTCTCTCTAAGGGTCGATTTTCGATTTGCGATTTTTGGCTCGGACATACCCGTCACCTCGCAAACCTAGTACCCCACCCCGGGCAACATTGGTCTTAAATCTCTGTACTTCTTGTATTTGACCAATAGGGAGTAGTCATTAGCGCGCTGTTTTGACTATTGAGATTTGTTGCTTCCACTTAAACGGCCCGTAAAAGTTATAAAAAGTCATAAAAGTACGACGCGCTTTCACAACCTATAAAACATCAAAGAAACAGCCGTGCTGTAATACATTGTTTCAACCTAAGTTTTGAAATGTTGAGTAAAATTCTGAGGCGTTTATACCTGGTAGGGGAAAACCTAGTCGTGGAAAATCTTTCGTCGGTGAAATTCTCGTACGCAGGAAGAAACAGGTCCACGCACAATAACAAAAAAATCGCGATTATTATTAAAGAATGGGCTCTTCCAGAAAAATTTGAATATGGGGGGTGGAGGATATAACATTTTTTTGAAATTTACCCCCGTGAATTATGACCCCCGGTCAACAGATCTCCCCCCCCCCGGAAAAGCATCAGTTGACCCCCGCACATTCAAAATTACTCCTAAACAGAGCAAGTTTGCCCCCAAAACAAGGCAAATTTTGCAGATTTTTCACTACCCCCGGACAAAATATCCAATACATCCTCCACCACCCATGTATAAAAATTTTCTAGAATACGGCAAACCTCGTGTTCTTTTTCACCAATGACCAACAATAACTCCGGTGTAATGCTCCACGTCATAACCTGGTTGTTCTTCTTACCACTAGTTGACACACTTGGTTCTTCTACCAACGCTTTGTTCAATTCTCTCCATAATTCTTCGTATTCTCGCTCTGTCTCCGCTCGAACCATTCGCATCATGAGTACTTGAATGAGAATTTAGTGTGTAAAATGATACACTTTTTTGACCGTAGTCGCGCGGTCAGGCGCGTATCACTTAATTATTTAATTATCCCCCGAAACTCGATCCAATCCTTTTTGACACCTTTTTCTATTGTCTATAGGTGCGAAAAAAAGACTGGGATGGTTTTAGGGTGGTAAAACGGACAATAAAAAGGCCCGCGCGGCAAATGGTGGCTACGGTCGAAAAGGTGTATTTAATTTGCATTCGTGATTCATTGTTATCATTCTCATCAGGAAAACACGTTTTTGTAATTTTACAATCGTTCCGAGGCCTCTCCAGTTTACAAGTTGTTTCAAACAAAAATAAAATCTTCATGAGCTTATTCAGGGGAGGCAATAATTTTGCATCGTTTGCCGCTTCAGAATGCTATTATGTTAACCAATTCTGACGGGGTATTTTCTCTGTTCCGTCGACGATTGTCAAGGCTCTGTCGATATCTAGACTGGTAATTTTAATGAGTGGATGCTTCGTCGACTTTAATTTTGCTGAATAATCTCGGAGTTTTAGGTCCCCTAGGGGACCATCACTCTTAAATCGGGAAACGAAAATTCAAAGTCATAATTTAGTGAAAAAATCATTGAGAAGTGTGCTTAATCGGCTGCAGAAAATTCGCAAGGTTTGTAAAAAAAACCTATTCCAATATTCTGAAAATAAACCCAATAAAATTCATTGTTCGACTTGGTTTAAAGACAGTTATTTACCTTTGAATTCTTTGGCAGAGAAATCGTGTTTTTGTCTGCGATCGTGTGGCTTGATGAACGCAATAACGGTTGAAATTAACGTGTTCGCTGCTGCTATGCCCGAGATCGCAAATGTTGGAACTGCCTGTCGAAAGAACAATAATAGTTTAATTGTATTTTGAAAATGAGTTTCAGAATATGGAGGTTTCTTTCGGGCCCACTTTTGGTTATATGTAGACCAAATGATATAAAAAATCTGAGCATCGTTTACCCCATCGTTTTTATATTAACTCCTTAAAAAGGTGTCGCCTTAAAGGCAATCCAAACGCCTTTCAAGAATATTTTTAAGTTTATTATTGTACTTATTTTGTTTACTGATAAAGAGGAAAAATTTAGAATATTTTGCTTCATAAATAACTTTTTGTATAACTCTCTCTAATTCGAAATTCAATTATCAAATCTTCTTCGAATTAAAGAAAGTTTCAAAATCGATAGTATTTTATATTATTTTTCAGCTACTATCATAAAAAAAACTTATTAAAATGGATAACTGAACAATCATGTTCCTTACCATAGACTTAAAAAGCCCGAAAGGCTAGATGCCGTGCTTTGGCTGAAAAGTTGTGCCGAGGTTAGGTAGGAAATCCTACCTAGGTCACGTGACATTACAATAGAATTTTAGTGCTTAACCAATAAGAAGCTTCGCTGGTATTCGAAAACAATAGCAGCAATATTTTTTGCGATATTCCTTATTTTGTTTGGAAGAGCACGACATCCTTCGGGCATTACAGAAATTTGTGGTTCTTACCTTGATCAATGAAAGGAAAGTAGTTGCTGCACCTAAGAATATGGTCAACAAACTGAACACTGTATGAACATTGTCCCAATAGTTTGCTTCTCGCTCATGTGCTTTACTCTTTGTCTCTGTCACCTCAATAAACCTGTTCCAGTTTCTACGCATTCTGCAAACGTCAAATCAAGACGTCTTTAAAAAACTGTCCTTTATGGTATGTATATAACTCAACTAAAGCCGTGTTTGAATTTTATATTAATTCGAGCTTCAATTCCGTCTTTTTACACGTAAACTTAAAACTATAGCCGTGTAGTATTTCGAATGAAAACCTTTCGCTATTCCAGTGATGCCAGATTCTTCTACGATTATGATAGCATGTTTATTCTTATACTCTTAGTGTCTTTTATCTTTTATTTTCCGGTAGTTTTCAACTTCAAACTTATCATAAAAATAGTCTTTCCTCGAAAGTGAAGGCGTCAATGATATGAATAAAAAACAAACAATCTAAGAATAATGGTTTCATAGCAATCAGTAAAATTTTATTGATAATCAATTTTGCTAAAATCTACAAAAACATTCTTCGTAAATAAAAATGCCGTCCAAATTGTTGAGTAATTTTAAAGCACAGTCAAGTTAAAAGGACTGAAAGGGACAGATTCTCTTCCAATAAAAAATATCAACCTTTGCGGTGAAATTTTTGTAATGGACTAAGCTGACCCGTATTTTTTTCTAGAGCGATCAATTTCTTACATAGATTTACTTTTCATCCAGCATTTGTATGAAAACGATACTTACCTTTCCGTCTTATTTCATTCCAAGACCTTTGTGTGCGTTCACTGGGTTCGTTCGAGCTCCCCAGCCGAGTCAGATCAATAATTTCTAAAATGGAACTTAAAAGTTTTGTTTTCAAATAAGAGTGATATCGTTTGCTTACTCATAAATTTTAATTGACAAGCTTTTTCACATTAAATTGACACAGATGTGGAGCAAGATTGGTCGTAAAGAGGAAAAGAAAAGCATTTTTTTGCTTATATCAGCATAATAAACAATAGGCAGACACTGTCCTGATATGAAACGGAAACACTTATGTAAAAATAAAACCTTTAATGCATCTCTACTTGATGCTCGGCAACTAAAAAGACTGATCAAGGGTAAGTTGAAAAATCCAAGGAAAGGAGTGGCGCCCTGCCCTTCTTTCGGGTAGACGGGCTAGAGAAAAGGGAGCCTTCGGGTAGACAGGCTAGAGAAAAGGGAACCTTCGGATTGCCCTAGACTGAGGTCGCAAACTAAAACTTACTTAGTTTTCTTACAATATATTTATTTTTCCAGAACAATTTCCAGTGGTATTAGACGACCAGATGTCAAGCACCAAGAACTTGATCAGCCAACTTTACACTGATATGAACGTTGATGAATATAAGGTAGGATCCTTTATGTGTGCTTTTGGTCTCGATGACCTAACCCGTACGTCATAGTGTGAAGATTTTGTTCCAATATTTAAAGGCATTGACGAAATAAAAATTGACCCTTTAATTCGATCTTCAAGCGACAAATATCTTTTTCGAATTGAAGAAAGATGTGTCTTATCCAGCTACGAGAACAAATAATATATGAGTTCAAATTATAGAAAGATTCGAATTAAAGTGGCTCGAATTACAGACAACGGATGCTGCCCTGCCTTTCTAAAATATGGCCTGCTCCATAAATATAAATAGCCTCTTATATAACTCGCACACAGTTGGCTCTCTCTCTTAATCGTTCTTTGATGGTCAAATAATCTCTGTTCAGGTAAGGGGACCAATATTTTAGTTTGAATTATAGAGATTTGACTGTACAGTAAATTCTCGCTTACTCGAACCTATATTATTCGGATCTTTCTATAATTCGAACTTGTTTCCAGTCCCCCGTCAAGGAGAAATCCTCTTAAAATACTTTTTATAATTCGAATCTCTCTGTAATTCGAACAAATGAAATTCCCCATTCCAGTTCGAATTAGCGAGAGTCTACTTTAATATTATTCTCACTATATCGCACAGGACAACCAAAACGGACATTGACGGAAAAAAAATCTGCAACTCCCCCACAGTCAAATCTCTTTTCAGATTAGGGGACAAATATTTTAGATTTAATTATATATAGAGGGTTGACTGTAATATCATTTCCATTGTCTCATTTTACAGGACAACCACGAACGCGCTTTGAAAGTTCATTTGGAAACGTTAAAGAACGAATTGTCACCATTGGAACATCAGAAAGCATTGATTGATGAACGCGCTGCTAAGAGAACCACTTTTCTTGTATGGGCTGGTCTAGGTAAACCACCATTTGATCTATTTCAAAATTACTGTTATCAGCAGTTGAGTGTACATAGACTGGATCAAAACCTGGCTAAATTTTATTATTTTATAGTTTTTGACGACGCTAAATCCAGTCTGTAAAATTGAACATAAGCTCGTTTTTTTGTTCGATTTGTAACTGTTAATGTTCACGTCTCACTAAAACGGCTTCGCAAGATCTCGGTAAAGTCTATTTATTGTGTAAGTGATATTTGATGGTTCTAGACCCCCGGGGTCGGCATTGACCTTGACGGCTGACGGAGACAAAAAATCGGAAAAGTTTCCCAGTGGCATGTGGCAAAAATGACTAAAAGTAAAGAGTTTATACCGTTTAAACTTTCTTTAAGTTAAAAAGTTTCTCTTTACTCGTTCAGGTTACATGGCATGGCAGTTCGGGTTCTTGGCCCGTTTGACGTGGTGGGAATACTCATGGGATATCATGGAACCCGTCACTTATTTCGTCACGTATGGTACAAGTTTGATCATGTATGCATACTTCGTTCTCACAAGAGAGGTAGGTGATTCTTTAAATAAAATGTTTTCCTCATACACGTTTTTTTATAAGAACATCGAAAATATTTGAAGCCTTCGGATGTCTAAAAATGTTATTTCACCTTTTTTTTAGCTTTTTTTTAGCTTTTTTTTTCATTTTCCTAAGAAATTGAGTGTTGTAGGGTCTACAAAGTCTTAAAGTGTTCTTAACTTGTTCTTAACAATATGGCCATCGAAGCCTCATGTTCTTATATAGTTTGTTCTTATAAAAAAGATGTAGTTCATATTCCATTAGATGAGATGTAAGTTTTTCAGGTGTTGCGAAAGCTATGTAACTTGATGAAAATCTGTCGAAATGTTATGGAAGCAAGGGCTCGAATCGATTATATAGGCGATTCCTATGCAAATCGAACACATTCCATAATACGTAAATTAGTCAAATTGAAATCACACAAAAACTGTTTACAGTAAACTCTCGCTTACTCGAACTTCTATTATTTGAGGTATAATTCGAACTTGATTCTAGTCCCAGTCAAGGAGAATAACTCTTAAAATAAAATAAAATACTTTCTGTAATTCGAATCTTTCTGTTATTCGAACAAATAAGACTCCCCGTTGGGGTTCGAATTAGCGAGAGTTAACTGGAGTTAACTTTACATTTTTATTTTTCATCTTAGGATTGCAACTATCCAGAAGTGAAAAGACGTTCACATTTGTTGAACTTCTACCGAGAAACTGAAAAACAGAAATTCAACGTCAACTCTTACAACGCCAAGAAAGAAATGGTCGCAAAGTTGGAAGAAGAATTGGAGCTCTTGAACACGTATCCTTTGGCTGCTGGTAAGAAGCAAATATCCGAGTAAAGTAGGCTACAATCTCTTCTATAGCCTAAGCTCTAAAGGCTTGACAATCAAAGTCCATCCTGTCCGGTCGGTATTTTTGATAACGAAAGAATGCGTCGCAGACGGAAGGAAACGTGAAAGGTATGCGATTTTGATTATAAACACTAAACTATTTTTTCATTGATTTTTTCTGGGTATTTCTTTGTTGGTTTCCGTTTGTTTTTGATACCAAACGCGATGTTGTATGGTAGTATATATTGAATATATAGGAAAAATTTCGTTTTCATACACCCTTTCCTTCATGGGCAATTAATATGAAAGTACAAAAATTATTTTTTTGTAAAAGTTAGTTTGTTTGTAAATGTTGAATAATAATTTTTTTTTGAATACGATTTGAAAGGTTTTCAATACACACACACTTCGTCCTTCGCACTTTAACTCTCTCTTTCCAGGATGTCAT
>NW_027104261.1:0-92976 GCF_902728285.1 Clytia hemisphaerica | reverse complement strand
AAAAAAAAGAAACCATGGGACAGGCACTTTTTTCTTGTGTTGGTGGGATATAACATGTTGCATTTCACCATCGAGAAAAAAACTTCTCGTGGCCCCAAGCCTTAAATGTACCATAGGCTATCTGCTCGAGTTTGACTGAGAAATAGACTTGGTCTATCTTATCCCTTCTCAATTTCATTCGATGACAAGTATCAGTTATTTCTACTCGAATCAAATCATTATTACCTCGTCAAGAAAGATATCGGATATGATTTGCTGTGAAAAACTCCTTCACGATCTTGAAAATTTCATAATAAGAGATTGATTGATACAACACTTTCGAAGAGCCCATCAAATCCAATATTTTGAGTCAGATCATAGTGTTTAGTTTAGAACACTGCTGGTCCAAAAGCCTTCAAACTTGTCTTGGAGTTGTTGAATATGATTCTTTTTTTGGCCAGACCACTGCGTTTAGAAAATTTCTGTTTTATTTTTTTTGCACTTTTAGAATATTGTTTTTTTTCTAGGGGAATTTATTTTTGTTTCTTTTTTTCTAACATAGTTTCCAATTTTCTCTGATCAGGTAGCATGTTCTAGAATTTTTCATACGCATACATTAATTATTCCAGTGACTATTTTTTTCGGATTTTTTCAGTAGTATCAAGTGTATAATAACTTATTTAAATTATCATTCTAATATATTTCCTTTATATTAGTACATGTTTTCTAAATCGAGTATTTTCAACCCTTTTTTCCAAACAACGTCCATGTAAAGCCTATAACGTCCATATATAACGTTAGATGAACGTTGAAACAATGTCTTTTGCCAGTTTCGTTGTTTCTAATATTTGAAACATTTTTTGTTTCCAATTTTTCCATACAAATTTTTTTTATAAGCAACCTCGATTTTCGGCTCAGGGCAGGAGTTGCTAAGGATTTTTCAGATTTCAACCAAAAAGTTGGATGGATTTTTAGCCTAAAAAGACCTAGCAGCTTAAAATTTTTTGTCTTTTTTATCTCATTTAATGTCCAAAATACCTTAAATTTGGTTATCTGTACAAATTAAAATGCCAAAGAATGCCGAAAATGCCCATTATTTAGGTATTTTCGGTTGCTTTCCTGGTTCATGCTCAGTTGCTAAGACCAAGTTGCTTAATTTTTTGGCAGTTCTCAAGGCCTGGACCTTTAGCAACTTGTTGCTTGTATAAAAAAATTGTACATTTTGCCTTCTTCGTAACATGATGCTAATTTTCAACATTCTTTGAAATTTTCAGTGGAAATTATCAAAAATCAAATTTATAAACCAAACATTTTGAACGCCTGTTCAAATTTTTTGATTAAATTTCTCTACACAAAGATTTGTCTTTTGTCTCAATTTATGTGACCCTTCAAGAGGAAGAGAGATTTTCAGCTATAATATATCTCATGGAAATGACTTGATATATCATGTTTTTTGGTTTAAATTTTTTTTACCAGGTTTGACCAGGTTTTATCTTTGCTCCAAAGATATTGACGAACTGCAAATTTCCATACGTTTATCAGGATAAGAGAAAAGTCATACTTCGTTGGAAAGTTAATTTTGAGTAAATCATTTTATGGCTTTGAAATATTTGAAATATTTTTCGAAAATGAAAAAAAAAATCAACTAGACCAAAAATCTTTAAAATCACTAATTTCAAATAATCTTTTATAAATTTCATATCTATCTTTGAAAGAAGTTAAATAGCCCTTTAAATAGGCTGAAAATGACAGAGAAAAAATAATAAATGAATAAAAAATAAAATTTAAATCTACACGTTTTTTTTTTATAAGAATGGTGTTTTTTCATTTCACCATGGAAAATCATCCAAAAATATTCTTACGGTATTCTTAGGTTAAGATCGAAATTGGCAATCTACATGTTAAAATGCATTAAAAATGACATTCTTAGGTTCAGTTGCTAAATTCCATGATGGTGATACAGTGCCGTAGCAACTGGGGGGGCAAGGGGGAGCTATGCCCCCCCCCCCAATAATTTTTTGCCTATTTTCATCATGGACATTCTTATAAAGTGTATTCTTATAAAAAAAAGCGTGTATTTAGTCACCTTACTCTAGTGTTAGAAAAATTCTCGACTTTTTGAAATTTAAATTGAAATTTGATGAATTTGAGTAACTTTGATTTTTTTGTAAATTGTTGTGGTATTTTTTAGCAAGTGTATCGCAAATCGCATTAGTTTTTTGAAATTATATAGTGTTAGATAAACCGATAGTCAAACAAGCCAGAAATTAGCACTAGCTTCTGAACTTTATTATAGTAAGTTAGTTTTTAACCTTTCTTTTTCAGTTGGTAGCTCGTCGAATTTCCTTTGTGGTTAATGTGCAAATATTTTCTTCGTACAGTATATGTAAAAAAGATTCCCTTGCATCCTTCCCTTCCATTTCACGAAAATTTGAGAAATTCTGTATACCTTTAAATTTTTTTCCCGATAAACCTACATTATAAGAATGTCCAAAATCCTTGAAGCCCTCGGATGTTCTTAACATATATTCTTATTTTCACCATTTTGTGAGTGTTTAAGTCCATTTTTCTTAGAAAATAGGTATTTTAGGGTCCATAAAGCATCAAAATGTTGTTGACTTGTTCTTAATATTTTCGCCGCTGAAGCCTTTGGTTAGTATATAGTTTGTTCTTATACAAAAAAATGTGTTTTCTCCCGTACGGAAGGAATATTGATCGAAATCAGTTGAAGTATTTGTTCACTATGATTCTATTCGTTGTGTATTGTCCCGGGGGGGGTACTAGGTTTGCGAGGTGACGGGTATGTCCGAGCCGAAAATCGAAAATCGACCCTTTGAGAGACAAAATTTTGGTGATTTTGGGACCCTTTGAGAGACTTTTTCCTAAATTTTGGTCCATTTTTTCCAAAATTTGGTTTGATTTTCACCAAATTTTGGTCAAAATTCTTGGAAATCGTGACCCTTTGAGAGAGAAATTTTTGATTTTTGTGATTTTGGGACCCTTTCAGAGACTAACTTTAGAATTTGTACCCCTTTGAGAGACTTTTGAGGAATGAAAAAAGGTACCCTTATGGCTCGCACATACCCGGCACCCATTTTGCCTAAGTACCCCCCCCCCCGGGTGTATTGTACAGCCTGATTGATATTCTTAAAGCATTTTCAACATACCGCTCTTTCCAGTTTTCTAGAGCTTCAACGTTCTACAGTAGTCTTCATAACTCGGACACGCACTGGGAACACAAATTTTTTCAACTTATGAAAATTTCGAGTTATTCTTATGGAAATGTTTTTTAAGGCATTGTTAACTGAAGCGACCAGAAAAGTTGTTCGAGTTAAGGAGACATTCGAATTGTAGAGTTTTTTCTTCAGTATCATTCTATTGTGTATAGTATAGATTCTTATTAATGAGTTTAAAAGGGCCGAAAAAAGCTTTCTCAATCTACCGCTATTTTCCAGTTATCTAGAATTTTGCAACCCCGCATTCTATAGGAATTTCATATCATGTTTAGGGAATGATAAGGAATTATTATCACGAGGTTGTGTGAATGAGTTCAATCTGTACAATCGTATCTGTGATTGAACCTCCCATTTATCTTATTTTATAAGTATCATTTTACGTATTTAATTAACAGCAGGATTCATTTTGGGCTATTGTGAGTTTTATATTCCAGACCTCTTCCTATTTAGTGGTCCTAACTGATTTGAATTTTCCTTTTCCATATACATGTGTTTTTTTTTATAAGCAAGTGTATGCCCCTTGGTCAGGCTCGTGTATGCTTAAGTTCTCAAAGCATCCAGGCATAGTTTATGCTTATTATATGCTTAAGATTGAATCATGCTTAAGATTGAATCATGCTTATGATTCACCCCCGAGCCAAGTTTTAAATGAAATTTCAGAAATTTGTAAAAATTTGTTCAGATTTTGGGAGCAGTGGAATGTAGCTAGCCGTGGAATGTCTTATTTTTTACTTGACCTCTAACAAACCTTTTTTATAGAGATAAAAATGACCACTTGAAAAACATTTTAGGCTGACATATATGCTCATGTTATGCTTAGGAATTCTGCAAATCTGAGCCTTCATATGATTATAAGCGTTATGCTTATAAAAAAAAAACATGCAGTACGCATATATTCTATAAAGCCCGAAGGGCTAGATATTGTGCTTTTGCTGAAAATTCTGCCGAGGTTAGGTAGGAAATCCTACCTAAGTCACGTGACATTAGATTACAATAGAATTTCAGCGCTTGACAAATCAGAAGCTTCGCAGGTTTTCGTGAACAATAGCAGCATTATTTTTTTGCGATATTCACTTTTTCTTTGCTTGGAAGAGCTAAAGCACGACATCTAGCCCTTCGGGCTTTATAAATCTAGTGTGTCCAATTGTTTCATATCCCTCACCTTTTGTACGTGCAGAGAACAATAGAAATGCCGTCATTCAAACAATAGATTTATACTTTTGCTAAACCCCCTTCTCCCCTGCGTACGTACTATTTTGATGGCCCCCTTCTTGAAATTTGAAATGAATATTTTACGTTCGAACTCTTCGGATCACATGGTGGGTCATGTGTTTTACTTTTTTTTTCAACGAGAATGAGATTTAATAATTTTGGTTCTGTCGTTATTTTCTACTCTAAGCTATCGAGATAATTACGAGAAATCTCAAAGGCAGTGAGTTCTTTGTATATTAAATTTTCTTGATTATTGTGTCTTTGAGGGGGTTGGTTGCCCGGGTTGCCTCTACACACCCATTCCTTTGGATTTTGAAAATTTTGCCTGCTCCCAATTGTCATTTCTATCCCTGGTTTTGAGAAAATGCCTCACCATTTCAAAAAATGATTTATGGAATTTTATAACCTAAATTTGTGGTTTGAAAAAATCGAATATTTGGCTACAAAGTATTTATTTAAGCGTTTTTATGAAAAGGTTTTACAAAGTAGACTAACGATGCTACTTTACAAAGCTCTAAAATCAGTAAATCTTCATCCTATAGCCAATGATTTTATGGTTTGTACCTACTCGCCTATCCATTTTCAAAAATTGACCTTTTTTCAAAAATTACCCCTATAAAACTAAAGGACAATGTTACGACGAGAAGCTGGAAGCTACTAAAAAGACAATGATGATTTTAAACGCTTTGCTGTAGAAACTCAGATGATAAAAATGAAATGATTGCAAGGTGTAAATTAACAGTAACCATTCAACATGAAAGAGACTTTGTACCTTTATGTTTTTTTTTATGTTTTCATGTTGTTTTCTTCACATAAGTTCGTTTTGTAGATGTTGTGCTATGATAAAAATGACCTTGCAACCAAAGTTTGGAGTGGCACACTGGGGACGGATTGGGCAGTGAGTAACGGATGAAAATACTTTTGTTATTATTTATTCGTCCTTTCAACCTGAATATATTCGAAAATTACTTTTTATGTTGTTTAGAAGATGATAATAGCCAATTTTAAGGAAACTTTTTTGAATCAGCTTTCGGAATATTTTGCGGAGTTGATTTCCCAAAATTCGCGAAAATTGTGAACGTTTTTTAAAAATAAAGTATATAATATAAGTTTAAGCGTTCCGACTTGGAAAAGGAAGAATTCCTACTTCACAAAGGTTTGATTCATTCCCCCAATGGGGAGGGCTCATATCGTATATTATGTTAATTGTCTTTTTTTACAGATTTTAAATTAATTTATTATCAATGGAGCCGGAAGCGGAAGAAATAAGCCAAGATGTCCAAATCATATTGTTCGTTGTCGGAGCACTGATAATCTTTATATACATTATCGGAATAACATTAAACTCTATCGGATTATATTTAGTAAATCGGGCTGTGAACGGGTTACAACCTAACCAGCGTTTATATCTAATGAATTTTATTGCTGCTGAGATTTTAATGTCTTTAGCTCAAATCTGGTATGTCATTGGACATATTTTGCAAGATCGAAAGTTACAGGTGTTTGCCGCTTTGATGCAATGTACTCTCGCCATTTCTTGGTGTCTATGTATGATTTTTTTGACGTTGGACCGTTTGTTAGAAATCAAGTTAAACATTACGTATCACGTATACGTCACGCAGAAACGTGTCACCGTAGCAAACGTATGTGTGTGGTTGTTGGCTCTTACGAATGCGTTATGGATGATTTTAACAGAAGCGTTAACGGATGTTGACGTGATTGGAGTTGTTCTTACGTTTATTTTCCCGGCGTTCGAATGTTTATTTTTGGCCACGTGTGCCGGTGTTTACGTATACATCTTCCGTCGCGTTAAACAAAAGAAACGTGAAGCTGCAGTATTGAACGTAAATAAGCTTCAAACGGCATACGAGCAACGGATTGCTGAGCGACGTCGCAAAGAAACGCGTGCTCGGAATTTCGTCCCGTTCTACATTATATTGACTTTTTTGATATTTTCTACGTTACCTGAACTCATAGCTGCTGTCTTTCTTAAAGGTTTCAGTTGGGAAGATATACGGAGGACGTATGTTATGTTTGTAGCTACAACGCTTTTCGCATGTGGTTACGTTGCTGATGCTTTAATTTATTTGTTAATGTATCGCAGCTTGAGACATATGTTATTGAAAAAGGTTTTCAAAAATAAGATTGGAGTAACGGACTCGATGAATGAGGGGACGCTTATTAAAAATCATGCAACGTCAGGCAGGAGGCAGACAACTGAATTCAAATCCGTTTATTGATTCCACGGTTGGATATTTAAAAGTTTTGGCGTGCTTTTACAAAATTTTAGTATTTAAATTTTAACACTTACTTAAAAAGAGTGGACATATTTATAACTTTCGTCTTAACAGAATACCAATTAAAACAGGACATTTCCTTTGGCATATAATGAGAACTAACTAGTTTTTTCAATTTCCCAAGCGTTTTTATTCCAATAACGCCCTATCCCATCCCGAGAAAATTTCCTACCACCCTAGCTATTCCAGAAACCCTCCCTTCCATATATAAGTACTCGAAAGTCTTTCATTTCCTTGAATACACCTTTTCGACCGTAATAGCGCGGTCAGACGCATGCCACTTTTAATTATCCCCTAAACTCGATCCAAACCTTTTTGACACCTGTCTATAGGTGCGAAAAAAAGACTGAGACGGTTTTAGGTTGGTTAAACGGACAAAAAAATGCCCGCGCGGGAATTGGCGGCCAAGATTGAAAAGGTGTATAGCAGAAAGAAAATATAAATGGAACCGACCATCTTGTTAAGATGTTAATAATTCAATTCTATTTATGATGGCACATGAATTGAAATCGATTTTCATGAAAGCTCTGATGAATAAATTGAATGGAGGAAGAGAGTACTAAATTACATGGTAGTATATGGGTTTGATTGAATATTTGAATTGAATTCAGCCAAAATTTAAAACTTGTGAATGTACTACTCATGCTATGACACAGATATCTTATATAGAATACTAGATAGAGCTTCTTAATCATTTGTAAGCCAAGACAGTTGAAACAACATAATACGTCATTTTTACGGCGAGAAGTTCACCACAGTTCGGTGTCGACATTTTATTCGATTGGAATAAACAGCTCAAGCACCCTTAAGGGAAGACATTTTTGCGGGACAAATTTTCGCGGTTTTTTTTTAACAAATCCGCGAAATTTAATTCCAAGAAATAAGAATATTCTCATGACTTAAAAATCACCTATTGGTGTTTTTGGGGCAAAATAAGCCATATTTAAAACTTACGAATTTTGAGCTGTGAGCCGCGAAATTAAGTTCCGCGAAAATTTCTTTCCTTAAAGTAGCATGTCTTGAAGCGGGAATGCTAATAGTATTTGTAAGATTGGCGCATAATTTTGCTTAAACCAGGGATGTAGAAGCTCTTTCTAGTGTTTTAAGATATCTATGAATATTCTACTGAATATGCGGAACAGTTCAAAATTGCATCATCTTTCTTGTTGGATTTTGACTAAAAAGAGAAAAATACATCTAATTTAATTAAGAATTGTCGTTTAGTTGAATTTTGAGAGCTGTCGACACAGAAAAAGTAATTGAACAGGGACGACGGGTTATTTACCAGCAAAACAACAAAGTTGATTGCCTTCTGGTTATTAACCCCAAAGTTAGTATGAATCGAAAAACTGGATTACTCATACCACCAGCTGTCTTAATAATCGTCCTGTTTTATTTCAATCCGAATTGTATATTCACCGACAAAAGCGACACCAGCTACCGACAATCTACCGATGGCGACGATTTTAATCCCGACATCCAACAAGTAAACAAACAGGGAACGAAAATTTGGAAATCTTCAAATCCATCTTTTGGGACTTTGATACTTAAATGGTTCACAAAACAAACTACTAAAAATCCGTCACAACAATCACGAACCCAACTTGGCAATCACACCAAAAAGAACAATACATTATCTTATTCATTATTCGGGAAAAACTCTTTCCAAAAATATAAGCAAAACATTATGAGTGTTTTAACAGAGGCTAGGAAAAGCTTTTTATATAACTCATGGACGGTCAGAATCTACACAGATATTATCATCCCGTCAAAATTCGTTAAGAAAATGTATAAACTAAACCCAAAAGTTCGACTCATTAATATCACCAAACTTAATCACGTACACCCAAACTTGCGGCGCATAAACGCTATGATGTTGGTCTTTCTACCCATGGCTGATCTGACGGTATCTGTATCGTGTTTCCGTGATTTAGACTCGCCTTTGTATAAACGTGAAGAGCACGCCGTGCGTGAGTTTTTGTACACGGATTACGTATTCCACGGTATGCGCGACAACCCGTACCACTCTTCATTAATCATGGGCGGCATGTGGTGTTTTAAAAACGCCAAGAATCCACAATTAAGTCAAATGTTGATCAATTTGATTCTCCAGAAAGCTAAACGTAGAATTCCGAATGTGAGAGAAGCTCCTAAAGGCGATGACCAGGGCGTTTTGAATCGCTATCTTTGGCCTGTCATCAAAAACGATGCTTTGGTTCATGACTCTTTCTTTTGTAGCTGGTCCAATAAACCTAAAGCTATCAGACCTTTTCCGACTAAAAGACATCGCTCAGAACCCTTTGTTGGTTGCTCAACGAGACCTTGTAAATATGATTTTAAGAAACTGAAATGTCCGTCGAAATGCAGACCAAAGGAATATCAAGACTGGAAATATTGCTGAAGTGAGAGGCAACGATTCGCAGATTCTTTGAGCAGCTTCTCTATCGGTTTTATTTGCTGGTATGAAAAACAGACCTTGTAAATAAGATTTCAAAATAGTGTATTATTTAATGAGAAGTTTAGAAATAAGGAAATCAAGATTAGAGAAAGAATCAAATAAATCAAAAAGTAAATTTGATCCTAACCAGAACATTATTTGGTCTCTCAGTAGGTTGCTTAACGGCTTTAAAGTGGGGAACATTTCTGACGAGGCATTCAATAGGCCATTTTACAGTCGAAATAAATCATTAGCAGCTTATAACGGCTTCCCGTTTGGAAAACATCCAAACTTTCGACCTAACAGAAAGTCGTTATCACAGTGCGGTGGCCGGAGGGGGGGCAAAAATACTTAGGCAAAAATAGGTGCTGGGTATTTGCAGACGGTAAGGGTCGGAAAAATCAGAAAATTTAAAAAAGTAGTCTTTCTAAGGGTCGGAAAATTCACGATTTTTAGGAAATTTTTTCGATTTCGAGGGAAAAATCGTAAAAAAAGTCTCTCTAAGCGTAGGACCTTTTTCAAAAATGGAACAAAATTTTTCGAAAAAGTCTCTCAAAGGGTCACCTTTTAAGGGCTCTGACCATAGTGAATTTTTCATATTTGTCGTGTATAAAATGTGTTTTTCTGACTGATGTAACCAATAAAACTATAGCATGTTATACATTTTTTGTTAGACCAAATATTCCTGAATCTGAAAATTCAAAAGTTGCATTGAAAAAATTAGATGAAGAAGAAAAAGCAAAAGTCAGTCTCTGTAATGGTTGGTTTTCGGAGGTCCTGTCCGCACATACCCCTTATCCGCCCTTATACCCCTTATTCAGCAATAGACTTTTCTATTTAACCAAAGATTTGTTCCATTTATTATATAATCTTTTTAAAGAACTTTATCGAGCTAAAATTCCAAAAAGATGACTGATTTCAAAAGCCAAAGCTTATTAACTTTTATAATTCCACCGTCTAGTGTTTTTCAAAACATTTAGAATGTTCAACATTTCTAAACATTATAACGCCTACGTATTCAAAAAAGGGAAAATTTTGACTAAAAGCCGGATAAAAATCATTACTTGTTATGACATGATATTTAAGGCGTTTTAAAACCCATAAAAACAGACGTCTCATTTTAAAAAGATTTTTGGAATTCTAGAAAATTTAAATCTGTTGGAGCATCATGCTATTCTAATGAATTTTGTACAAATTTGGTTTATTTCTGCTCTTCTTTGCCTTGCTGTACGAATTAGACATAAATAGTTTCTTTTCTTGGTTTTTTACTCCCAAAATATTTAGTGATTTTAAACTTGTTGTATCAGTAGGGAAGGAACGCAATTTTGATTTGCTTGGCTTGGGCGAATTCAAAACAATATCAAACTAGCTGGTAAGTAATATCAATTTGAATTAGGTAATTACTTTTGTACTCTTAGCGTCCATTCGCCCATTGGGTGAGTGATATAGCTGCATTTCTGAGAAAGCGCGCGGCGAATTTACAAATAAGACTTGTTTAGCCAATCCAAAAATCTATTGTTCAGAGCTGAAAACTTTCAGCCGAAAGGACTTTGTTTTTTACTCTGAATTCAATGCACTTTCTAACCTTTCTAATCAAGCAAAGTCTGGATTGTGAGTTGTCTATTTAAAAGTTTCTAACCTAGAAAAATCAATCAAGCTCTTCACAATTTCATATTTTAAAACGTTGTTTTGTTTTTATAGATTCCTGCACAAAATGGCTACCAACAACAACACGTTCGTGGACCAAGTCATTTCTCTCTTCACACGTGATATTTATCTCGATCAGCCAAACTTTCGATCACTACTACAAGCATTAAATAAGTTGGGTAATCAAGACCTTGTTCTAGCGTATCCAATCAAGTTGTTAAACAAACGTGCTAAAGAGGATCCAGTGGGTTGGGATACAATGTTGTTTGCCTTTAAATGTCCAAATGACGTCACTGCAGATGTGTTGAGCGCTCAAAATGAAACTGCAAGCAAAGTGCTCGGTAAGTCGTCATTTCATATTTTGTTAGTTTGCCAACATAGAAGAACATTTTCGAATCCGTAAAGGTTTGCTTCCATAATGGCGGAAGCCACGTAAGTTAACAAAACATGAAAAAAGTCTTGCGTTTCAGTTGATATCACCAAGGATAATTTTTTCAGTTATAATTTTATTTGAAGGTTTTAAAGATGAGGTCTACATCATTTCATAAGTGACGGGAGTCAGAGGTAATCTGAACCACCGCGCTATGATAACAATTTTCTATTGACCTAAGATTATTGGATGTTTTCGCTTTTAACCAACGGGAAGATGTTTTAGAAGGACTGAGGCGTTATCAGTCCTGATTACTCATGATTCATTTCGACCGTGAAACATAGATTTATAAAGCCTGAAGGGCTAGATGTCGTGCTATGGCTGAAAAGTGTGCGGAGGTTAAGTAGGAAATCCTACCTAGGCCACGTGACATTACAATAGAATTTCAGCGCTTGACCAATAAGAAGCTTCGCGGGATATTTTTTGCGATATATTAACTTTTTTTTGCTTGGAAGAGCTTAGAGCACGACATCAAGCCATTCGGGCTTTAAAGAAATCTGTGCCATGAAATGCCCTCTTAAAGGAGGAGATTAAGGGGGAGTGAGGACAGTTTGGGGCAAGTGACGAAGGTTTTCCTGGTCAAACACATTTCTAATCAACTTCAAGCAGGGATCTATGATAGAGATTTTTTACAAAAGTGACAAAGATTTGTCCTACTTTAATTTTACTCGACTAAGTTCTCCCCGTTAAAATATTGGGGATCTCCACACAACAGACATGCCACAACCAGCACTAAAAGTTTTCTTGAAACAGTGCTCTCAAAAACTAGGGATTGTAACCGCCTCGTATGACCAATTTATTTGATAAAGTTGGCTACATACTCTATTTAGTTATCTTGCTGGGATTTCACGTGTTGATCGTCTAAGATAAGATTTGAATCAGCGATCAATGGTTGAATGGCATTTTCTTTTATAGAAGATGATTTGACAGCAATGAACAAGGAAAAGAAGCTAGATTCAACAAGCGAAGTAAAAAGCAAGAGAAAGTCTTCGTTGCCAGATAGCACCAACAGTGAAGCCAAGAAAGATGTTTCAAAACAAACGCCAGCTTTCAAAGATAACAACGAGGTTCTTGAAAGCACAGCTGAGATGAAGACTGATTCAAACAAATCTCGGAGAAAAAGCTCAGCACAGATGACTGAAGAGATTTTGGCAAGTCTGGAAATCCTTGAACAACCTCTGGTTATGGATGGTAGCAACAATAGCTGCACCAAACTTATCAGTGATGTGGAAGAGCTAAAGGTTGCAGTTGAAGAGGAAAGTATTGCTGCCGAAGCTGAGAATGTACAGCTTGAACAAGGTGTATCCCTTATTGAGGATACTGCTGACATTGGATCAAAGTCAAATCACAATATCAAGAACGCATCTACCAAGGGTGAATCTTCTTCACCAAAGGAAGATTACCAAAATGACGATGTCGGCGTTATAGCTGATTCGAAAGACCTTGAAGATCCTAAGGACACTTCTACCAATGAAGAAAATACTGATTACAAATCAAAGGCGATGAATAATGACATAGAATCTATGAGTGAGATTGCTCAAACTGCGATGGCTGGTTGTGAGCTGACAGACACTAACAACTTAGAGAAACCTAGTGTCCAAACAACCAAATCTGACATCGATTCCACCATAGATGTTGGAGATGGTCTTTCGATAGCAAATGATCAAATTGATGCCAATGGTAAAGTAGAGGAAATCGATGATTCATTTGGTGTGCAAAATGATAAAGCTGGTGAGACTACTAGTCCAATTGCAAACGCCGATGTCAACAACGAAAAAGTCGTAAAAATTGCTGAGAATGCTGAAGTTGGTGTCTCTACCGGTGACAGAACTTGCCCCAAGGTATCTGAAAATGTTGATGTCAACCTGTCGGGGGAAGAAACTGAAATTCTCAAGAACGTTGATGAAGACGAGGATGATTGGTATGGATCACAGTCTACCAACATCACCAGTGATGACGACAATGATTTGACCGAAGATGGTGGATTGCAATTATCATCCTTTGGTGATGACCGTAGACGGAGCAGTAATTTGAAATATGCTGGTGTACCCTTGCTGGAGACTATCCAAGAGAATGGAGAACACAGTGTTTCTAAAGAGAATCTCCAAGTGGAGGATGAGATAGTCAACAGGGAATGCAATGAGAATAAGAATGCTGACAATGACACTGTCCATAGAAGAAACAATGCACCTAACGAGAATCTTTCAGGTGTTGAGAATGGAAACCAAGGAGAAGACAGTGATCGCAAATTTACCAAAGAGAGTATTAACGTTTTGCAAGACCTTGATCACGAGGAGAAGAATAATATGAAGGCGTTACTTGGTGGTAACAACAGCTCTGATTATCAGGATGTGACCAAGAAGTCTAGGAATGAATCACTCGATCAGAACCAAAATGATATCAGTACGATGGAAAACAGTGATGACGACAACAGTCAAGCAGCAAAGAATGGAAGCATTGAAATCACCAATGTGTCCGGCATTGAAACCTCCACCAGCAGCAACAGTATCAACATCTATGGTATGGAGACTGATCAAAATGCTTACAACGACACTTCCTTAACATCAACAACACAGCATCGTGTATCGTTTGGTGATTCTGATATCGAAGAATTTACAAATTACATTGAATCTGAACCGATGATGTACCGTAATTTCTTTTCCTCCACCAGCAGTGGAGTAAACAGTAATCGAAGCAGTGTATCTTCAGTATCTGATCATCACCATAAGAGCACATTGGATCTATCAGCAGATCCAACAACCAAATCGCACCCTTATCATCTTTTTACCAGGGTTGTCACTGATATGGAGAATGGCTGCTATCCGGAAGATGAAAACCTCGAAGAAGACCAGGGCCCATTATCACCCATCAATAAAGAATCCTATAACCAGAAAATAATATCATCACCTATAAACTCCCCAATGATGGCACCGCACTCGAGCTTCGGCCATTTAGGATCCACAGGACGACATTACGATTTTGACGAGAGCTTAAATATGGACATTTTTGATATTATCCATAAGATGAGACAAAAGACAGGCCGAGTAATTAATAAACAATCAAAAGTGAACATGCAATATAAAATGACCTCAAGATTAACCTATGACTATTGAATCGTATCATTATCATATGGAAAGCCATACCAGAAATGATATTACTACAGTAAAGCCTTCATAACTCCGAACCCCTTCAATTCTAATGTCTCCTTAACTCGAAAAAGGAACGAACGATTCTGGACCTTCCGAACAAACCCTTATACACGTTATTTTTTATTAGAAGATCCAAAACTTTTGAAGCCTTTGGATGTTCTCAACTTTTTTAGTTTTAAGCCTAAAAATGTTCTTAACATGTTCTTACTTTTGCCATTTTTTGAGTACTCTTTGTCCATTTCCCTATGAAATTTGATTTTCTAGAGTCTCCAAAGCCTTATAATGTTCTTAACTTGTTCTTAACATTTTGACCATCGAAGTCTTAAGTTCTTACATAGTTTATTCTTATAAGAAAACGTGTACAAGTTTCTCTTACTCGAATTTTCAATTCACTTTGCATGTTCGAGTTATGGAAACTGTACTGTATTGAGTCTAAGTTGGTATCATCAGCAGACAGAACAGAGAACAATGTTTTTGCGTTGAAAGACAACTGAGCCTTGGATTCTCTTTCTTCGTTAATTTGGAAAGGATGTATATTATATATATGTTAACACGTTACTGTTCCGTTTCGCTCCGGTATGATTTTCGTTACAGATCGACTGTGTTCATATTGGTTTCGGAACGTGTCAGAGCAAGAAAACGGAGCGAAACCGTTTCGATCTGTTTTGCTTTTTAACGTCTTCTTTTTTGACTTTTGACGAATTTTGACGTTCACACTTGTTTCGGAACCGCTTCGTTTCTGAACGGAACGGAACCATAACGTCTGAACATGGTCTTAATCATTTTAGTGTTTGATCAATAAAATTTGGAAAATTTGTAACATGATTATAACTGTCATTGTTCTCCCATTCAAATTGACTCCAAAAATAACTTTATATGGAAAACTTTAAAAAAATAATCAGTAAAGATGACTTTAAAATGATTAATATTGGAAATTCGACAAATTTAAGAACGGAAAATTATAATTGCTTTAAAAACTTAATTATTGATTTATTAATTTATTGATTAATTACGCTAGATTTGTCTTTTAGCTTTTGTTTGTACCCTTTTTATTTTTTCAAGAAAGATTAATTTCAATACTCGAATACAGCTTAAATTGTCCCTAATTTAAGATGTGAACTTTTTCTACTCTTCCGGGGGGGGGGGGGGGTACTTAGGCAAAATGGGTGCCGGGTATGTGCGAGCCATAAGGGTACCTTTTCTCATTCCTCAAAAGTCTCTCAAAGGGGTACAAATTCAAAAGTTAGTCTCTGAAAGGGTCCCAAAATCACGAAAATCAAAAATTTCTCTCTCAAAGGGTCACGATTTCCAAAAATTTTGACCAAAATTTGGAAAAAATGGACCAAAATTTAGGAAAAAGTCTCTCAAAGGGTCCCAAAATCACCAAAATTTTGTCTCTCAAAGGGTCGATTTTCGATTTTCGGCTCGGACATACCCGTCACCTCGCAAACCTAGTACCCCCCCCCTCGGGCTACTCTTGTCCTTCGAAAAGTGAAAATCTCAGTGAAATTATTTCGGATATTCTATATCGATGCTAGTAGTAAAATATAGGAACAAATTTTCAAATCTGAGGGAAGAAAAATATTCCTCGTGCTAAAAAGGGAGTTTAATTTTGTATCTTCACACCTCATGATTTCGTATTATCAATTACATATTTAGAATATCAGTGATAATATCGAAAAAAAAACCACTTGAAAAACAAAACGATGAATGATAATTTTTTGTGATATTGTTTTCTTATCAGAAAGTGACGTCACTTTCATCTCCTTTCGAATGACGTCACAATTAGCCAAATTCTGGAGCCGCTCGCTGCGCTGCCGTGCGCAGCTTGTAGGGACAAAAATTACTTTCGCTTTCGTTTTTAGGCGGCATTCGCAGATATTTGGTAAGAAAACAGTGAGACTCCCCCTTCTTTTTACCAGCAAAAAATAGGAAAAAGAGATTGGATTTATGTTGGAACTTTCATTGGATTTCAAGAAAAAGCCTCTTCCAAACATGAAACGTTTATAATCACTCATAGTTGGGGGAATTTTCAATTATCCCGGGCTCAGTCTTTGGCCTATAGCCTATGAACTTTTTGTACTGTATATATCTTATTTGGACTATTACTTTTCCTAGAAAATCTTTTCTGCTCACTTTGGGCCTCAGTTGAGTATGATAGGTACATTTTGGGTTGGGAAATAGGTAAATAGTAAAATTATACATAAACATGTTTGAGTGTTTGAGAGTATTTTGACTTGACTTCGTGTTATGTTTTTCTTAACTTTACCACCACAAAATTATTCAACAGAATAGAATTTATAAACTATTTTCAAGCATAAAAATATTTGGCTGAAGCAAATTTTGTACAAATTTTATATATTTAAATGATAAAGTAAAAACATCTCAAAATTTTTTTATTATAATCCTTTTTCTGTTGGGAAGTTGGAAGCTTTTCCACCGATGCTTTAGGCATCATAACTTTGCCTGAAAATGCAATGACTACAAAGTGGATTTGTACCGTCAAGGGCTCTAACTTGGGAAGTCTGACAAAACATGGGACAGCAATTCGGCAATCATTTTACTGAACCTCTACCTATTAAAAGTCATTTTAAATTAACGTAGTCCAAAATCACGACAAAATTTTGAGAGTTAAAGTAAAGTTTATCCCTCAGCGCAGTCAGTGATGAATCCGATCTGACCGTTAGTGTCTCTTCAGCCATTTTTGAGATGAATAAAATGAATCATGAAATTTTTGTTATCTAAAGGGATGGGTGAAACCATGTTTGAATGAGCCTATATCTTGGATAACTCTCTCATATCAAAACTGTTCAATGCGATCGAAAAAAATCTTTCTCAGCTGAATTCCATGATAGGGAATGTTTGTGAAGCTATTATAGTCATTGTTTGCACCAATATAAAGTTACTTCTGCAAGTTAGTAGTCTCCATCAACAGCTTTCGAAAGCAGTGAAATAGACAAAACTACTTGAGTGAAGTTTGTAAATAAAAAAGCAAGTTTCACACATTCATTATGTTCAAAAAGTATTGTCTTTTATTCCAATGTATGATAGAAGTCTATTCCAATACATTTGATGTTGGTTCCAAGTAGTATTCTTCTTCTTTCTTCCCAAGAATCACCAAATCTACTCAAAAAGCACTGTTTTGCATAGCTGGGAGACCCGACTTCTCTGTCTATGTGGTTTCAAAAAAATATCAAAGTATAGACAGTAGTAGCCGGGAATTATACAAGATGCAAGAATTAATCGCAGAATTTGATTGGCTAATATCTTATTGTTATGATTTGATAAACAAAAGTATGACGTCAAACAGCTCTATTGTTTCAAGAAGTGGCGCGAGCTTTTGAATTGTTTTGAAAAAATAACGGTTTTTTCTTTTGTGATTTGAAGTGATTTGAATCGAGTCAATAATTCCATACTCTGTATTTCAGTGAAGTTGTTGGGATTTTGACAGGATAGAAATATTTTTGTAACAGAGTATGGTCTCCAGACTATGTTTTGCAGTGCTTCCCCAGCCAAAAATGTAAACAAAATGGCTTCCGCCTCGATTTTTGTCCCGACGGATGCTCTTATATCGGATGGCCAATAGTCACCTTCATTTTTTTATTTTATATTTTTATCCACGGATCGCTGATAGTCACTTTTCCGGGGGTTAGGTAGGGTCAGGGTTGCTAGTAACGGCTTGTCACTGTGCCGGGTGCATACTCGGCGCCTTGGGCCCCGCAGGGTTGCTAGTAACGGCTCGAATTTCAGTCAGGTTTAAAAAAGGGGTACTGTTACCCATATTATAATAATATTACCCCCGTCTTTTGCCAGTTCGGTATAATATGTTATGAATTGCGTGGTTTTGCTGTGCGGCGATGGCTCAACGGATAGAGCGCTGGCTTCCGAATCTGAAGGTCTTTCTTTGGTGGTGGTTCGAATCCCACTCGGTGCGAAAATTAGATTGGGCGAAATTGATGGACAAATGATTGACAGGTATGAAAACTCAGTCAGAAATGAGAAACTAAGTCTCAGAAAATCAGACAGTCAGAAAAGAGAAAAATAGGATAAGAGATAGGAAAGAAAACAAGGTGACGATTGGCCATCCGATATAACATCTACCTGTCCCGACACGCACATCAACTGCAGCGCAGCGAGCGGCTCCAGAATTTGGCTAATGAGATGACGTAATGAAAATGTTTGAGGCAAAAACAATATTGAGATGAAGATAATTTGAAATTTCATGAAAATTTAATCAAAAATTGTGATATTCTTTTGTTCTTCTTAGTTAATTGTTCTCTTTGTTATTGAGAAGAAAAAGATCAGAAACACGTGAAAAAGATTGAAGCAAGGATCTGAAATGACTGGTTCTGTATCATATTGGTCATAATATTGTTGGCTTGGCAGATGAACTATTGTTGTAGTTTTCTGTTCATTACTGGACCGCCTCTTGCTCACTCTGAATGGATCGAAAGTATTGTTTCTTCATTCATACATTAGGCCTACCCACACATTGAGTTTCAAGCCCGAAGGGCTAGAGGCAAACTTCAACCCTTCTCAGGCAAGAGAATTTGAAACCACTTACTTCTCATCCAAAATAGGCATAGAACGCGCCGTAACCATGACGATGGATTGTGTAATAACTACGTGCAGGCGTTTTGTATGGGAAATAAGTGGTTTCATTTCCCATCCAGGAGTCTTGCCTCTAGCACTTCGGGCTTGAAACTCAATGCAACCACCCTCCTTTCTTAATTGTGACTGATAACGATCATTTGATGTCTACACCGGTAACCATTAAATAAGTTTGGCCCTGACCCTTTTTAAATCATCCAAAAGATATCACGTTTAGCCTCTGACTATATTTCATTGGTTCTACTTAAAACATTTTTTATTCGAAATTCAATTTGAGGTATAGAAGTATATGACTAGACTTATGATTCCTGTGATCTTGATCCCAACAAGTGTAAAAACACCCAATAAATCAAAAATTTGAGATCTAAAAATCTGAACATATTACATTATCAGGGTTTTGAAAGGTTTTATCCACTAATACAGCCCAGAATCCAGAAGCAGCCGCCGACCTAAAATTTGCAAATATCTGTTCTGATTTGCCAGCTGGAAACATTTCCCCGAAATTAAGAACAGCTCCTCGTTTTCCAGGGGAGAAATTTTTACTTTAGAACAGTTAACATTTTTCCAGCTAAGAGGTAAAAAAACTTTCGAAACAGGTACGAAATTACCAGGCGATTGATTTTACGCGAGTTAACTGTTCTTATCTACCAGGGCTGACAAAATCCTATAAGAACAGATCGCTAAATTCCAGCTCGACATTCAAGGACTTTTAAGAACAGAAGCTTGATTTCCAGCTAACAGTTTAACTTTAAATATCTGTGCGAACAGATCGACAATTTCCAGATGCTTTGTAGAACAGATGGAGAATTTCCAGCTGCCACTCCAGGCAACCACATTCAGAAGGAAAAGAACAGATCTCAAAGACTTTTTGACTTTTTTTGAAATTCCCTCAGAACAGATAGGAAATTCTTAGACACATTTTTTGGATATCAAACTATTTTTTCATAAGAACAGATCGTATTTTTCCAGCTGGTCTCAATCTTCAGTAGAACAGACTATATTTTTCCAGCTGGTCCCAATCTTCAGTAGAACAGACCACCTTTTTCCAGCAGACTTTTTTCTTTAGTTCGCTAAGAACAGACCGCCATATCCAGCTGGAACGTGCCTTCAGAACAGATATTTTGAAGCCCCCCTTCGGTGGATGCTTTCGAGAATCAGCCTTTAACATAAAACTACACCCCTGTCTCAGTACCCCGGTGGAGATTTTTTCCCACAGTGGATGAAAATTTCTATATTAATCCCGATAGGGACAGAAATCATATTGTTTCCAGTTTAAGAAAACCCAGCAGGGATGGTTCTGGAGTGTAATTTTTCTGTAATTTTTCAATTGAGATTTTGACCAAATGTTGGCCAAATATTGAACTCTAACGTTGCTTTCTCTAAATCCTGCCTTGATAGTCTGGAATCTTGTGGATAGCCTCGCGGGGCGTTCTTGTAAAAATCTTACAGAAATTTCACATAGTGAAAGTAATAAATATTTTTGCTCTTTTAAATACCTGTTTACCGAAATGACAAGCTGTGCCAAATTTGAAATATTTCTAAAAATTCATAAACTGAACTCAGCAGGAGCAGAAAAAAAGCTGTTGGGCTACCATTTAGTCATCCAGAAATACACTTTTTATAAGAGCCAATAAACTTTTGCTGAGGTTTGGCTTCTATTAAGTTTTTTAGCCATTTTTAAGCCTAAAATTGTTGTTATCCTTATATTATTTCTCATTTAAAGAAAAAAGTTGATTTTAACCAGGCTCAATTCGATATTTCTTTCAGCTATTCTTTCTCTAATTTTTTTGGCGTTTTTTTAGTCTCGTTGTTCTTACAAAAAGTCTTTCTAATGAAAAATATAACTTTTTATCATGTTTTGATTTGAAATGTCTTAATGATGAATTTATTCAAGTTTAAAAAAGTACGGTCAAACTTTTTAAAATCAAATAACTAGCCTTGTGCAATATTTCAATTCAGTTATATACATAGTGAGATGTTTGGGAAAAAATTGTTTAAAAAAGGGGGCTAGGGAATGGTTCGGAACTGTGTGTACAAAAGAATCTAACCAACTCGTTTATTCCAACTTCTTTATTTTCTACACCATTTTTGGAATTTCTCTATGATTGAAAAATGTTTATATAAACTTTCATATTTTTATCTATAGAAGACAAAATCGATTTCTTGGCTTTTTTCAAAATTCATAAAATGTAATGGGCGGACTTTTTTGAAAAAATAATTATCCCCCGTGTTCAGTGCTCTTCAGCTTAATTGCTTTTCAAATTTAATACACACCTTCTCACAGACCCGGTAGGATTTGAAATAACGGACCGAAACTCGATGGGGATTGATTTTCCCATGGTTTTTTTGTAGCTGGGGATTTCAATTCTTTTGTTTTCTAGTCAGAATATTCAGTGGGGATGAGAAATATAGCATGAAATTTTACAGTGAAGATTTATTTGATTATTTTCAGTGGGGACAAAAGTTGGAGAATAATTTTCCACCGCGGGGTCTGTGAGAAGGGGGTGTTTTAATAGAGGTCGTGTTCTCCGGGTCTCTTTTGATTACTAAGTTTTTATGTGTTTGTGTTTGAATTCTTTCTATGTTCGAAAAAGATTAAGGATTCGTCCTCTAGCCTTTGGCTTGGAAACTCATGGTAGACTCTTTGGTTCAATTTCTATTCAGATATTTTATTATCTTTTGGTCAAGTCTGGCACAGGTCTCTTTTGATCACCATGTTTTGTTTGATTTTGTGTGTATAGAAAACCCGGGGGGGGCACCCGATTTTGAAAACGACCGTACGTTCGGCCAAAAATCAGGTCTCTAAAATTGGACTCTTACAGTGCAGGAAAAATTTGGCTGAAAATCGACCCTTATAATGCAATCTTTCGAAATTTTAAGGGCCGCAGCACGTCCGGTAGGTCACTTACCCCCCCCCCGGGATAGAAAAAGATCTCTTAGAAAGTCTACAGTCGGAATACTAACTTCAAAAAACGGTCCCAAACGGATCTTTCCGTTCCAATCCTTCATGCTGCTATGGCAACTATAAGTTTAGGAACAGTTTTTGTCAAGACCTTGAATAAGTTAACCGCCAAACGTGCGGATAAACTCTGCTTCAGAAAAACAATATTTGATGGAATTATAATATTATAATGTAGTCCATGAGTAGGGATTTTCGTTAAGACATTTAAGGGTATTTTTCTATGTAAAACAGGCCAGAACGTTTTTTGAATACATAGTCTCTAGTACGAAAGTCCGAATGGTCCGAACGAATTTAATGTTTAAAGAAAATATTAAAAAAACTTTTTTCCTTCTTTTTAAAAGTCCACATTTTGTAATAAGCTTTTAGGGTGATTTAGGGGGATCAGCTTGGATATATTAATTCAGTTGAAAAAAGGGGGAAAAATGTTATAGGATTACTGTGAGAGACGGTTGACGTAGAAGAAAATATTCAAAGATCAATCAGATTTTGACATTTTTTTAATTAGTATGATAATTAAAAAAATCTTAATAGTAATGAATATAAAGAAATACCAGAGATTTATGAGGGAGTATTAAGACTGGTATATGAAAAGTGTCTGTCTTTTTTTTAGAATTTTCACAGATTATTTTAAAAATAAACTTTGTCTACTTGTCCATTCGTCTTGTTCTTGACATTTTAGTTTAGCTGAAAGACCCCTGTCTCTCTCAATAACTTACCGAATGATTGATTGAATGATATATTGCGTTTGTATGGGCTTTGTAACGATATTGTATCAATATACAACTTAAAAATTCAGTGGATTCTCAAAGTTTTAATATTCTCCATTTGTGGCTCGAGAGTTCACTGTTTTTTTCATGGAGTGATCACTTCTTGCATGACATTATACTTTTGCTTTAAGTTTTTTCTTCATTTTCGCAAGATTTAATTTTGATTTTTCGCAGATTTTTGCCTTTCGTGAAAATAAAACTCGCTAAATTGAGTGATATTGCCAACTCTTGATACTAAATCGGCACGAAATTTTTAAAAGATCAGATATTGTGCCTAAAATACACTGTAAATTTCCTACTATTTGTGACAAAGATTGGCGTCCAGGGTCATTTTCAACTGATTTTTGGTTGATTCTTAAAATTAAATCCACGTGAAATATTTCCAAACACGCTGATCTGCAATAATAATTCAGAATTCAGAATTCTTTTGCCTATGCGAAATTAAATCTAGCGAAATAATCCGATCGCAGTAGCCACACGGGGGTATTTCTTTCAAAAAGAAGTTAAAAAAGTAGTTTTTGTGTATTTGGGCCCAATATTAGTGTGTTCACCAAAAAAAAACATTCCAACAATATACTTCATGTTTTCACAAGCTTCTAAATTAATTTGATCAATGTTTTAGGACCTTGAGGCCACATTGAGGGAATTCAGGGTAAAACCATCTACTCTAGTCACTAGTCCTTTTTACATATTTTTCTCCATTTTTTATTAATATTTCATAATTATTGAATTTTCATAGTCTATTTCCTTATTATTTGCTTATCTATTCATTTCGTTTTTGATAAGCCGTTTATAAGAACTAGTAAATTTTGCTTGATCTTAGAATGTTTTATGCTTTATTATTATTCTGGCTCAACCTTCCGTAAGCTGTGGTAAATATGCTATTCGTTTTAAAGCTTTAAGTCACCAAGCTATTTACCCTTTCTGAAATTTAGTCACAAAAATGTTCTTACGATTTGATAAATATTGAGCCTGGTGTTCTAATAATAATTCTTTCTTATAAAAAACGCATACCATACGTGATGGCCGCAGAATATATAAATAGGAGAAGGAAAGCGAAAGACGGTCAGATAAGAAAAGAAGAGAATCATTCGTATTTCGTATTGAACATTCCTGTCCTCTTTCCTACTAAGTGTTATTAACTAAGTTCAGTTTTTTGACATTATAGATATTTAACAAGCAGATAAAAGGTCAATCAAATTTCAGATGCCAAAGCACTGTCAAAATGGAAGACTATGAATACAAAACAGGATCAAAACAGGATGAACTTTTTTACAATGTTGATGCAGACCATGCGCAACAACAAAATCACAAGATAAAAGGACGACAACAGACTAGAATCGACAATGATACCACTCATCGGCTATCAGACTTCGCAGACCCTGAAAAGGATATGATACAAGGGGTTCAACAGACTATAAAATGGGATGATTTACAAGGAGATTTGAAAGCGATGGATATTAACGGAAACTTTGACGGATATGCTAGATTTAAAGAAGAAGTCTTTGATTCTAAGAATCAGATCGCTAAGGGACTAATATTGGAAAGTACGAGTCTGGAGAATGAACACTTGATGACTAAAACGTTCGGTAGTAGTTTAATAAAAGACGATGTTATATTGCATGCAAGTATATCTATTGATAAAGGTTCCACTCTTTCTGATGTTAAAATCACATTAGATAATCAAGTTAGTTCTTACGGAGATAACGATTCAGAATGTACTTCACATTCGAATGAACCCTTATTATCAACTGAACGAGATAATATTGATGAGATAAACGATGCAGACAAAACTCAAGAAGCGGGGTGGGATAATCAAGTCAATTATTCCGGAGATATCGATTCAGAACTTACATCACGACCATTATCATTAAATGGTGGAGATAATATTGATGAGATAGGTGATACAGACATAATTCCAGATTGGGGATTGAGAAATCAACTTAGATCTTCCTCGGATAATAATTTACAATTTACTTCACAAATGAATCAACCCTCGTCCGAAAATGATGGAGATAATATTAATGATATGAGTGAAAAAGAAGCTACTGTCATAAATAACTTAGAAGAAAATGAAAAAAGAAACATTTTAAACTCAACTCCAAGTTCTACCAAATCAACTCCAAAAGATTTCATACCTCAAGATTCAATTTATAATTTTATCCTTGGTTTAACATCAAGTCCTTCAATAATACATAACAATCCAACAACAATTATTCAAAATAGTAGCCAAAACACTCAACGTACTTCAACAAAAATATACGACATCCAGAGACAAAGTAACAATAATTCTCCACAAATTTCATCAAAATCATCTTCAGATCTCCAAGTACCGAACTTGGTGAATCTAAAAAAACAATTAAGGAAAAGTTCTTTAGTTCACGAAAGTCAATTAGCATTTGATTTTGACTCAGAACATGTTAAGAATATGTATGCTCTATCTGAATGGACTTCAGATATTACTGATGTTCTTGGTCAGAAATCCATAAATTCGACTGGTGATTCTTGTCTGGGTGGTATTGATGAAAGGAATTTTAGTTTAGATAGTCTAAAATTGTAATTTTTTCAAATGTCGTTGAATAAAACAAAAAGAGTATTTGAATCTTTCTATAATTTGAAGAAAATACTTTATGAGATAGTGGAAAGAAATTGGCAATTTGAGGACCCAATTCTCCCTCCCGGGGGATGACGAATATGTGTGATTTAAATGGTCACGATTTTAACCCACGGTTGCTTTCTAGAAACATCATTTTATCCTATGAGCTTTTGCTTTGCCTGTGAAATTAATCTCATATAATTTGCATTCAATCACTAAAACTTTGGAACCTTAGCAAATCATTCGTCCGTTATCAGTCTCAAGTCCGTCAAAACGCTCTATAGTAAAAAACCAACTCTATCTCATATTTTGTAACTGTTAAAAGCGACCGTCTTTAACATCAGATACTTATTTTGATATCAATTTCGAGGTTGTATTAGTTCCCCTTTGGAATCAGGTCTATCTGTGACGGTATTTTGAGTTTATTTTTTGTCCAAAATTAAGCGGTATTCGAGGAAAGAATTGCCCGTTTTTCGATATTATGTTTTTTTCTCGATTCGATACCATACAGTCAATAATGGCTTTACCGCAGCAATTTCTGAGCGATTTTTGGCTTTTGGATTGTTAGGGGACTATTGGATTGTTATAGGTAAGAACGATAACTCTATTTCCCTCCTTCTCTTTTTCCATTTGTTCCACTACCAAAGACTTTCCTTGAGTGCTTTGGTTACTTTAGCATAAGTCTTGAGTGAAGAACTTTTCATGAAAAGTTTTTTCTGATGTATCTCTTCTTTTATACACCTTTTCGACCGTAGTCGCGCGGGCATTTTTTTGTCCGCTTTATCCCACTAAAACCGTCCCAATCCTTTTTTGACGCATTTTTCCATTGTCTATTGATGCGAAAAAAGGACTGGGACGGTTTTAGTGGGATAGAGCGGACAAAAAAATGCCCGCGCGACTACGGTCGAAAAGGTGTATTATCTTCCTTGTTTATATACGCCTCTTAGTCGGACATCTTTTCGGTTAGAAAGTTTTTGATATCGTTCTTGATGGACTTCACGATTTTTTGGTAGTCTGAATTCAGGGGGAGTTAAACAGATTGACCACCGACGGTGGGTATGTGCGGCGGTTACGTTTATGTTTTTTTTAATTGCCCTTAAATTCTGTTGTTGTTTTGTGCTCAAAAGGAGTTGAGGAATTCACTCAGTTTTTAAAAAATTACATGCATTCAATCACGCAAAATGGCAAATGAAAAATCATATTCACGCATTCCCGCAGCAAACCCGCTTGTGGGGAGCATTGTTCCAGGATACCGTGAAAAGCACAGGCCGAAATCATATATCAACCTGTACCGAGCAATCCAGATTCTATTCAGCGCGCAATCAACGCAGAAAAAAAAGTAACCATGACGACAATCCAAGATCTTGGATTAAATTCAAAGTTGATATTTTTATACCCGTCGTTGAAAACACAACTCAAAAATGCCATTAATACTTTTTAGAAGGAGTTAGTGATAGAGAATCATAACATAAAGTTTGTCTATTATTTCGATTCAATAGACCTTTTCATAAATTACGTCACGAACATCACTTGCCTCGTTTTGAAATTATTGCCATAGTGATTAACTCCCAGCAGATTTGATTAAAACCACTTTTTATTTATAAAAAAATCATTCAGTGTCTCAAGGGACATAATCACCATGGTAATTGTTTGAATACGAGGCAAGTGATGTTCGTGACGTAATTTATGAAAAGGCCTATTAAAGTAGCATTTCAATAATTAATAATTTAGTAATACATTTGGGGATCATATAGAAGATTCCTTTCGAAAGAAACTCGTTTTAATCACACTTGGAGGTTTCTGGGGAATTCATAAATAGTAAACTGCATACTGATACAGTCTGCTAGACATTAATAAGGTGATATTTGCTCTTCATCTTTGATTCTTTCTACAGTGATTAGATTGACACATGCGCAATAAAATTTCTATTATTGGTCTTCAGAAGGTTGATAAGAAAGAATCTGCTTCTCAACCTCTGATACTCAAAATAGTTCAAAGACCCTTCTCATATCGGGACTGCGACGGCGGCATTTCCATTTAAGTCTAGCCTGAGCTCAGAGTTGTCATTTTATTTTTTTAATCGTTATTTTCATTGAGTTTCAAGCCCGAAGGGCTAGAGACGAGACTCCTGGATGGGAAATGAAACCATTTATTTCCCATCCAGAACGCCCGCGCGTAGTTTTTACACAAACGCCGGATTGAAACTAAAATCTATCGCTAGATTTCAAAAAATGTAGTCCTCCAAAACAAAAGAACCGCCAGTACCCCGCGCTAATACAATCCGTCGTCATGATTAAGGCACGTTCTCTGCGCGTTTTGGATGGGAAATAAGTAGCTTCAATTTCTTTTGCCTGAGAAGGGTTAAAGTTTCGCCTTTAGCCCTTCGGGCTTTTAACTCAATGGTTATTTTGGAGTCAAATATGCTAGCCAGGCTAAAGTTAATCTCATAACCGCTTCTGTTAGTCTTGCGGTTATCTGGTACTCGATGTAGAAATTTTCTTCCGACACGCTAAAGCTCTGAAGGTCGGGAAAATTTTAACATCTGGAACCTTTGGACCATTTTTCTTTTTTTCTGTAAGGTTTCTCAGGCAGCAGAGATTTTCATGCTAAATTCAGTCGGGTGCAATCGATAGTTCAAGCAAAAAGTGTAAGGACAGCTAGACACGACTGTGATGCGGTACATCAAACGATGACTACTATAGGTCTCCGATGGTATATTGGCCCGCTCCTTCAGAGCCTTAGCGTGGGCGGCCGCCAATACGCCATCGGAATATCAGATAATTCCCTTTAGAGCGCATGCATGCGTGGAATGCGTGAAGCACGAAGAGCTGCTTGGATGTTAGGCTAAAGTTTGTTTATGTTTTATATTTTGTTGGTACAAATCCAATACGGATATTATTCCACAAGTTTGACTGATATCGAAAGTACCTAGGTTTTCACTAAAGATATTCAAGACTCTATTATTTTGTTTTTCTTCGAATTTTCAGCTCGGGAATTTTTTTTTCAATTTTCAAAACTGCAAGACCAAAGCCAGACGGTGTCAATCGAACAACTTCGAACAAAAATCGCAATCGAACCAATCGAAAGTAATCGAACGCGATCGAATAATTGCGATTCGATTGTCGAACGTAATCGAATCTCAATCGAACGGCCGATTCCTGGGTAATATTCGATTGTGTTCGATTGCGTTCGAGTAACGTTAGATTGTTTCGATTAATAGCTGACTATGTTCCATTTGTTCGATTACGATTATGTTCGATGAGTTTGATTGCGATTTTAAATTAAATTGGATCACTCTGTTAGAGCTTTCTAGCACGGGCGGCCGAGCACTTGTTAAGTATCGTACGAAAGCGAATAAAATCTAAATCAATCGAACGTACTCGAACATAATCGAATACAATCGAACGTAATCGAAGCAATCGAACGGCAAATCCTGGGTAATATTCGATTGCGATTCGATTGCGTTCGACAATCGAATTGCAATTATCCGATTGTGTTCAATTGCGTTCAATTGATTCGGCGTTCGATTCGTTCGATTGACACCGTCTGGCCAAAGACACCAGAAGCAAGCAAAAAGTGAAGCATTTTGTTGGCATTGTTTGGAATATCGTAGGCAGCCACATATAATTAAAGTAGAAGTAAGCAAGTAAGAATAGAATTCCCTGAAATTGATGTTTTAGTAGGACCTTTTGATTGAAAAAGGGATTCTAGATGCCAAACTGGGAGCCTGGCAGCTTGTTGTTCCAGGACCCTGCCGACGCACCGCCACCGGACTGTCCGTTGTATTTGTCCGGTTGCAAAAAGTATCCTTTCGCTACACCGGACGCAATAAGTCCGGTGTCAGTCCGGTGTTGCATACAAGTAATCTTGGACGCCGGACATTTATGAAACAAAAAATTAAGAAACACTGGATGCACAAGACTGGTCCAGTGTTTTGATTGTCTGGTGGAAAAAAATATCCTTCTCCGACACTGGACATCCGACTTCTTTAAGTCCGGTGTAGAGAATGTCCGGTGGTAAAAAAAATTCTCATTTTACACTGGACTTTTGCGTGTCCGGTGTTCGTTTAAGTCCGGTGCGTCTGCAGGGTCCTCTCTTGTTCCACTTGTTGGGAAATACTACTGTCATCAGTCCCAGGAGGGCTTCCTTAGTCTTTTTTAACATTAGTTCTGATAGACAGGCAGGCATGTTATTTGGACCAGACCGTAGACCAGAAAAATGATCTTTAAAGAACTAGACGGTGAAACAGTTTTTACGGTCTGCATATCCAAGCTAATAAAATTCATGTGGTTAATGTGAGTTAACAGTTAATGCGAAGATCCAGAAATGACCATTTTCACTGCTCATGCCTTGCAACCATGAGAAATGTTCAATCTAGTTTGAATTTACCCATGAGCTGTATTTTAGTGTCCATTAACAGATTCCAGAATCAGTTTATATACTTTAAATAATTACCATCAACTGCTCCAACTTGGGACTATCTGAAAAAACATGGGACGGCAATCCGGCCACCATTTCACCGAACTTCCAAAGTCATTTGATTTGAGTTAAGGAAAGGCGTATTTAAAAATACACGATTTCTCTTTCGATTTTACAGTAAGTGAAAATACAGACCAGATACGCAACAGTCCCATGTTTCGACCAATCGTCCCAAGTTAGAGACGGTTGACGGTATGCACAGGAAAAAATCCGCGAATCACATGCGTGTGAAAACCAATTTCCGAGCATGTGATCCTGCAAAAAATCACATGCGTGTGAAAATGTAATTCACAATCCATCTTTTCTCACTTGTTAAATAGAATAGAAGTGAGTTACTTTTAGGGTATTAAACCTCTCTCTCTAAGAAAGACAAACAATCCTATTTGTGATTTTAGATCTAGTCAGACACTCCATTTAAGTTGAGAAAAGATGGCTTGTGAGTTGCATTTTCACACGCATGTGATTTTTTGCAGGATCACATGCTCGGAAATCAGTTTTACCAAGCATGTGATTTCCATACTTTTTCCTGTGATGTGAGTCGAGTTTGAAAAATCAAGCCACCGTCCGTTTAATGCGACAGATCCAGAAATTGATCATTTTATTTAATGTGTAGAATCATGAAAAAAGTCCCAATCTTGTTCAAATTTACACATGAGCTGCATTTTAGTCTCCGCTAACATATTCCATAATCAGCTTGGAATAATTCTGTGTCGAATTTGAAAAATCAAGCCACTGCACCAATCGTCAAACGAGACAGATCCAGAAATAACCATTTTCACGCGTAGCCTCGTGGAAAAAGTACCAATCTTGTTCCAATTTACACATGAGGTCTATTTTAGTGTCCATTACCAAATTCCAAAATCAGTTTACTTTTAATAATCATGTGTTGAGTTTGAAAATCATACCACGTCCCACGGTCTCCCACCACTGACCGTTGTTAGCGACAGATCCAGAAGTGACTGTTTTCTTGTGTAGCATCAAGGAAAAAGTTCCAATCTTATTCAAATTTACACATGAGCTGCATTTCAGTTTATTTATTTCTATATGGAGGGGATACGATCTGGCGGTACTCGGGATAAGGCCTAATTTAGGGCCGGGAAGCGGTAAAAACGATAAAAAGTATTCGGGAAACGGTATTTTGAAAGAGCCACGGTGACAGTAAAACACCTGATTTTTCGTCCAAGATGAGGTAATACTTATAAAAAACATCGGTATTTCGGTAAAAGTCATACGTAGACGGTACATAAAATTTTCGGACTATAAAAAAAGCTTGTCACAGGAGTCAGCAAAAAGGTAAAAAAAAACATGAAAAACTCCCAAAAAAAGAATCTTACACCAGGAATGGGTTTATTTTGAGGCTTTTTGAGGCTTTTTAATACAGGGAGGGTTTGGGTTGGGTTTGTAAAGTTGAGCTAGAATGTCTGTCTGTCACCTCGAAACTTTGGGGCAGGCTGGAGTCTTCAAAAATGGTCGAATTCGGCTGAAACTTTGCACGCTTGTTCTTGTTCCTTGGGTGAATCTCTTGGGTGTTTTTTTTCAATGATTTATCATAGCTGGAAGGGCTAGATGGCAGTTTTAACCTTTATTTAGCAAAAAAAATTAGGTTTGGTAGAGCAATCAAGATAAACGCGAAACTCCTTTCGTGAAACTGTGCTAATTTTTGAACATTTTTTAACATTTTCAAAAGCGTGCTTCAACTTTAAAATGACATAACTCAATGAATAATGATTCAAATTGAAAACAGGACCCACCAAAGTTTTAGTATCACATTAACATAAAAAAGTCTTTCTATTCTTAACATTTCCACCTTGACATAATCAAACGTCCGGACTTTTTTCTGGAAAATCCGGTACATTTTTTTCTTTAGAAAGGTAGTTTATCTCTGTAAATTTTTGCAATCGAAACAAAATACGAAAATAATGATCTACCTCATACACATTCTATTCCATTTTGCCAAATTTTTGACTTCTAGTCTTTAGAATTTTATGGGGAAAAACAGCGGGACCGGTGTTTTCGTAAATTTTGGACGGGATAACGGTAATTTTCAAAAAAATGGCCGGGATGGTGGTAATTCAAAACCTCGTACGCCCCCCACCTATATCAGAAGCCATTATTTCCTAAAAATAAAGTCTTTTCGAAAACAATAAACTAAAAATAAAAGTGATTTAAGGTAGAATTTTCACTCATAAAACGTTATGAAAACTTGAGCAAGATAAGATATGGCAGAATGTTGAAAAAGGTTTATAAAAGAAAACCATTACAAAATATCTTTGGTTTGAAAGTCTCTTGACCACTAAAGCAAAGAAAATGTTCAAGAAAGTATGAATCAACCTCCTCGCTTCGACCGCCATCTTATTTTGTTTTGAAAATTGTTTTTGAAAGAGCGCGGAATCAGAAAATATATCTTTTGTAGCCAGTATCCGACTTTAGCAACCTTTTCCCTCTCCAAACGGCAAAATTAAAAAGTGTGTTACTGGTTTTAAGCGCCGTTTCTACCAAAACGGACGGACAGATGGAAGGACGGACGGACGGAAAGTTGCAAATGAAAGGCCCTATCGCTATAGCCTATACTAGACGTCACGGCTTTTTTTTCTACGCTGTAACGTCTATTCCACTTTGCGATATTTTCGAATGTTTTGAGCCCAGGTTTTCGGGCTCTAAACATTCGATTTTTTGACGTCACTTTAAACTTTTGAACTCCTTGGCTTGCAGTAGGGAAAAATCGAATTTGCGTCAAAACACTTGAAAGGCTTCTATTTTTCGAAAATCGTCAATGTGGAACCATAGTATAAGAAAGCCGCGGCTTTCTTATACTATGGTGGAACTCACTAAGAAACGGGATGAAAAATCCCGGTTTTTGGTGAGGTACTCGCTACTATCGCTAGCGCTGGGCCAAAGACCTAAACCACGCGATAGAACTCTTCAAACTGGGCAAAAAAATGTATTATATCAAAGTCTCAACTTTTCTACATCAAAAGTTATGCTTATGGTCGTTTTTGTTGTCAAAGCGTGTTATAATTTCGCATAAATTATGCAGATTGTGGGGGAAATTCCCTGTTTTCAATCATTTTTGACCACAAAAACAAAAAGCGCCCATAACGCCCATATCTTTTGATCTATGTCGGAGAAAACTATCTCCCTAGTCTTTTAAATCTGACATCTAGAGAATCCAAAGACCACGTGCGATATCAAAGATGGCGGTCACAATTTAGAAAAAAATTTACATGGATATAGAGGAAGAATTGTCATCACATGGAGTTTATACGGTATGTTTGATTTTAATTACGTGTTTCAAATCAGACTGTCAATGTTCGAAGGAAATATAACATGAAAATCACAAGGTAAATCTTGGAATCATAATATAAATGCTAGAAAGCTTTTTATACAAAGCATCAACATTCCAGTATACTAACCTGATGCCTGAGACTGTGAGATTAGATTGTGATTGTTTTTTTCTGCTTGCCAGGCTCAAGCTCCAAAGCCAACCCTTTTCACAGACCCGATGGGATTTCATCAGTCAGAGGGTTAAAAATAGGTTGCTTCTTCATAAAGACGAAAGACATATCTGAACTTATTTCGTATTTTCACGACCCTGCCGGTGCACCCGACAGTCGGGTGCTGTTGTCGGGTGTTCGAAGTTAGAAATTTAAACACCCGACAGTGGGGTGCACTTTGTCGGGTGCTACATCTTGGGTGCTTTTAACAGCACCCGACATGTAACAAAGTTAGGAATTTTAGCACCCGATTGTGTCGGGTGCGCTATTGTTGGGTGCTTTTGCAAATTTAGAAATTTCAGCACATGACAAAACACCTGACAGCACCCGACTGTCGGGTGCACCGGCAGGGTCTTGTATTTTCCAGTCTCTTGTTTGTAGTTTTTCTGACTTTCTGGGTCTTTGTGAGTTACCGTACTGTAAGTTAACCTTTCTATAAATTTCAGCTAATAAAAAGGGTGTCGGAATTAGAGGAGGGTGTCAACATTAGACCAAGTTACGGCACAGACCAGACTATAGGCAAGGGGAATTAATGAACGGGTTTACCGTTGCATTTCCAGACGATCTCAATCGAACGGAATCGACGATCGAACCAGTCGAACCAAATCAACGCAATCGACGGATTGAAATTCGATTGTCGAACGCAATTGAATCTCAATCGAACGTCAAAATTCTGGGTAATATTCGATTGGTTCGATTGTTGTTCGACTGTTTCGATCGTCGATTTCGTTCGCTTGAGATCGTCTGGCTTTATTCTTGCAGCTTTCCAACATCCAAGCTCTCAAACATCACAAGCCGAATGAAATTACTTTCGATTTCCCGTAGAAATTATGCGATGAACAATCCGGGGGTCAATGAATCGACAACCGAACGCAATCGAACGCAATCGAACATCAATCGAACGCAATCGAATCTGAAAATTGCGGTAATATTCGATTAAGATTCGATTGCGTTCGACAATCGAATTTCAATCAGTCGATTGCGTTCGATTTGGTTTGACCGGTTAGATTGTCGATTCCGTTCAATTGAGATCGTCTGGGCATTTGAAAAAATATTTGAAGCCGCAAAAGTTCATCATTCATTATTCATTATTTTTCAATACAAATCGGCACGAACCTTCAGTGTAAAGAAAGTTGCCTTTTTGCCACTTTTTCCCATTAAAAACAAAAAACCTTTGGATATTTAGACTCCCCAAACATTGTAGAATCTTTTGATTATCAAACTAAGAGAAAAATAAAGAGTTTTAACCTTTAAATCTAATCATATTTCCTTTGTGTTTAAACTTTCACAAAGTCATGTTACCTCATGCGCCGCCATCTTGAATTTAGAATTATAAGCATGTCGGAAACTAGAACCGAGTTTATCTCACCCAACAAAAACGCACGATTCATAATGGAAAACCACTTTCGTTTTCTCCGACCAATCAGAGTGCCAATGTGAGTTATTGTGGAACGACTGCAATGGAACGACATCAAAATCAATCAGCGGGCCGAGAGGGCGCAAAAAAGTCAACGATCGGATGAGCATTTTGATTGTTCTTTGGAAAAAAATTATGTCATGGTGCAACAATTTGTCTGCCGGAAAGTAGAAAGTCGGGCTACTTTGTTCTGTCCACGCAGGAATGCTCCCGCTCCCTTGTGGAGACCGACCTTTATGTTGTGAATCATCGTCGATCAAAAACAAAAGTGACTTTAAAGAAGGTTGTGAATGTGTGATTGCAGATACTAGAACTGGAATTACTTCTGGAAAAAAAAACAACAAAATAATGAACTTTTATTAAAATAATGAACTTTATGAACGGCAGCTCGAGGGCATGCGGGCAATCAACGGTAAACCCGTTCATTAATTCCCCTCGCCATATCAAGAGAAGATCACAAAAGAGTGCTTGTTTCGAGCTCCAACCCTAACCCTAAGTAACTGATAATAACCCAATTCCTAGCCAATCTGTTACGTAACCACACCCAAACCGCACCCATACCCAAGGTCGCCTGCTGGTCCCGACACTATTCCTGCAAAATAGATATATGTCTTTTGCTTTTGTGAAGAAGCCTTCACCATAAAAATAACAGGCTGATGGGATTGATATTCCTATTTTTTATGCCTTAACCCAGGATTTACCGTGCGATTGCTTCGATTAGGTTTGATTGTATTCGATTATGTTCAATAACATTTGATTGATTCAATTGCATTCGCTTGCTTTGATCCCTCTTGTATCATGCTTGTACGCTCATCCTTACCGTCAACTGCTCTAACTTGGGACTATCTGACAAAACCATGGGGCGGCAATTTGGCCACCATTTCACCAAACCTCTAAAGTCATTTGATTTGAGTTAATGAACAGTCAAAATAAAAATAAATAAATGATCTCTTTTTTGCACCGAGTAGGCTTTTAAATCGAAATATGAAAAAATCTATAATGGAACACGCGAGAATATGTCTGGAACGAAAAAGACCAAATTAGTGGGAAAACGATGGAGCGTTTGACGTCACTTGTTATTTGCTATCCCATCGGGTGATAGGCGGTTAGGCGGCGGGCATTCTCTAATTCTCCAATCGGCGTCTGGTCATTTTGAATGAAAACACAAAAGTTAAAAAGGGCGCGCTATCAGTGAAAGTTATCGTGACACGTTATGACAGAAAATATGATTGATAAACGTGGTGTAGTTATCAAAACAAATTTGTTGTCAAAGAGATTTAACAGTAAGTGAAAATACAGGCCAGATATCCAACAGTCCCATGTTTCGACCAATCATCCCAAGTTAGAGCAGTTGAAGATATCTGACTTTCCAATGGCGTATTGCCTGAGTAAGTTATAGCATACTTAAAATGACCATAATTTTTAGACTGCATTATCCGACAGAAAACGACCAAACAAATGACTGAACATGAAGGGTACTATGATGTAGTTTCTAATTAGGTTACATATCACGTTAGAAACTTCATCATAGTACCCTTCATGTTCAGTCATTGGTCATTTTCCGTCCACTAATGCGATCTAAAAAAATTAAGGTAATTTTCAGTTTTTGAGACATGTCATAACTTACCTGAGTGGCGGCCGCCCACGCTAAGCTCTGAGGGGGTAGACTTAATTGCAATCATTATCGTAATCAAACTAATCAAACATAATCGAATGTCAATCCAACGTAATACCAATCAAACACAATCGAATATTATCCAGGAACCAGGCGTTCAATTGAAATTCAATTGTGTTCGACAGCCAAGTGATAATTATTCGTTTGCATTCGATTATACAGTCGATAGACCTTTTCACCTTTCCATCCGCCATCTTGAATTGTATGCAAAAATACAAGAACGAACAAGCTGTGGTTGAATTTAGCTGAAAAATATGCAAAACATGCAAATTCACACAGACATTAAAAAGACAACAAAGTATCTTATAAAGAAATATCATAATCATTAGAACAATAAAAGATGGAATTTCTTAATCCAAAAAGAAATACACTAAAGCCTTTTAGAAATTTGTTCTTAAGGACATAGCATACTCTGTTTTCAAGCCATTAAAAAATTCCACGAAGACAGAGTACACACATCAAACTTTCAAAACATGCAAACTGAAATCAGTAATCATGACGTCACACATTATTTCCTGTGCAAGAAACTATTAAAACCCCCGTTTTGATATACAAGGTCAAGGGCAACAGGTTAGTAAAAGCCGCTGTAAATCAGGGGTTCAAATCAATGTTTTGGTTTGATCATTTGGCGGTTCTATTCCCAGGAGAATAATCTACAGCCAGCCGAATAAGGATTATTTTTGTACCTTCGCTGGTGATTTTTCAGCTTGAGTTTATGTTTAATGTTATGGTTTTTTGAAGTGCTTTTTCTAAGAGATGAGCGAATATAATTATTTTTAGTTTTCAAGAGAAGCAAATTCAATCTTTCTTCAATATAATGCCAATTATGCATGTAAGTTTTATATTGATACTTTTTTTTGCATATATTTTGCATACTTTCTAAGGCAATCTCACCACGGCAATTCGGCCACCATAACTTTTGCATTCAATTCAATATGGCGGATGGAAAGGCAAAATTGTATCTATTGGTATGATAGCGATTTACGCTGGAACTTGTTCAATTGACATCGTCTGGTTAAAGGGATGGGTGAAAACAAACATAAACTGACAATCGACTGATGCAGCATTTTGAAAAGAAGAAATTTACCATTAACAATGACATCTGTGTGAACAGACCTCAAGAAAATGAGATATCTTATTCATTGAAATTGAAATCCAGATGCTGAACTGTGATTCAGTTAATTTTGATGTATGATACCAATGTTTTTCTAAATTTTCATCAAATTTGTGAGGTTTTGGTATATATCGAAAGGAAAATGGACAAAAATACTGAAAGCTTGGTGTTATGAACATTTCTAGGCTTAAAACTCCAAAAGACCATTCAAAGACCTCAAAAATTTTGAATGCTCTTACAAAATGTGCGATGGACTACCTCGTGTAATCATTCAAGCCTCCAATATAAATGAGTGTTGATCAGAAAGAAACTCACCATAGATAGATGCTCGAAGCTTTACATAAGTACGTAATTACAGATACAATTTTACATATTTGGATCTTTATTTCAGGTTCTTTAAATGATGTCATCAGTAGTTTTCCTCGCCGTCTGTAAACCTTGTCCCAAGTCCATTTTGCATCAACTCTAACGAACTATTGGGTATTTACCAGTGGTTACCTTACACAGACACCAAATCTGATAACTTTTCTCTACAATTGGTGTTCTGTTAGCTTCCCTTTCCAGGTAACTATTTTTTTTCTTTGGATACTGAATGGGCCTTGGAAATTTTCTAATCATTGCACAAACAATATCTTGTTTTCCAAGTTCACTTTCGAATTTTTTTAGAAAATCTGGAACATTTTTGGGAAAACTTACGATTTTCACGTATTCACGCAACGAAAAAAAAGACATTCGGACATTAGTAACAATCAACGATTCTTACATCCGCTCACCTTTACACAAATTTTCTTCATAGCTCTTTAAATTCACGTCCGACTGTCGTCACATGTTATCGTTTGCTTATTGAGACAACAGTATTTGGTTAGTCAATATTGACCTTGGAAAAAAAGATTTGTCTTGAACTTGAAGCTTGCACCAGTTTCCATAATGGTAAGTAAATACTATGATAATGTCATTGATGATCGAACATATTTCGTTTGACCTGCAAATAGTTGAAGTTTGACTGAAACTTCTGGATTCCAATGCGTGTTAAACTTGTGACCTCTAAAAAGGTATGTTGTTGAGCGAAATACTTTTTGGTTGGGTAAAAATCTCTCTGTTCAATGCTAGATAATGTCCGTTTCCTCATTCCATTGGTGTCATCACTTTTGTCACATTAGCTTAATTGTCACGTGAAAACACATGGTCATAATTTTCTATCACGCATGGTAAACCTCTGAAGGTGCTTGGATTTTAACCATCTGCTATCTGAGGAAAATAATCAATTCTATAATAATAATTTTGTTTCGTGCCAGTATATCAATTTGAATTTGAATTTTCTGATACGGCGTCCTGTTGCCTTGTTTATAGACCATTTTTAAGGGCTCTGACCATAGTCAAAAGATTGGTTATGAGATTTGAAGATAAAACTTGTGTTTTGAGTTCATTTACACTTTTAACAAAAAAGTGTCTTTATAAGTTGTTTGTGAATTTATTCTATCAAGAGTAATTAGCACTTTAATTACAAAAATGACGTTATGAACCTTAAAAAGATGTTAATTAGTGTTAGTAATCGTATGACTTTGAGGGTGATTTGGGAAAATTGCCCGAGGTTCATTTAGACGTTTTTTGAAATTGCCCTAACAAATTGAGGGAGATTTCAAAAAACGTCAAAATGAACCAAGGGTCTATTTTCCCAAAATTGCTAGAGAAGGCGTACTATTCCAGATTAATCGTATGAAATACTGACATGAAATAAATTTTTGAAAAAAAACAAATAAATCGAAAATAGTTTTAATAACTCAAAATGTTTTTTTTATTATTGAAATCTTTAACCGAAAAATATTTCCAGAAAACAGTGAAAAATATAGAGACACGATTATGCCATTTGTAATCATTTTTAAAACAGTATTATTTTTAACTCAATGAAGAGAGAGAGATAAACCATCCCATCAGGGGAACTGGCCTCTCGGGTGAAACCAGGCATGTCCCAAATATATTTCGCGTGACGCGCACCGCTTCCAATTATACCTTAACGTTCATATATAGCTCAAAAGAATCATCAACGAGCGAATTTCGAAAAGAGCTGGGTCAAAAATTTGCATTAAGCCAATCTCAAGATATCGGTCAAAAATTGATTTTGACGTTATAAAATACATTGAAAAAACACGTCATAAGTAAGATTCAAATGACGTCATTAATGAAAAACAGCGATAACTTCAATTTTATTAATGCAATCAACACCAAATTTTGACTGGAGTTGTAAATTAATGATTCTGAGATATTTGTTCAAAAATTTTCAGAAAATTTGAATGACGTCATTTGTTGTCGGGAAAATTTAAAATACGTCCAAAAATGCTAACATCATCAAATTTTTTTTCATGAAATATTTTAGAATCGTTAATTTTCATCTCCAGTCAAAATTTTGCTTTGATTGTAGTAAGTTAATCGGAATTATAGCCATTTTTCAATAATGATGTCATTTAAATTGTCTTTTTGACGTGTTTTTTCGATGTATTTTATAACGACAAAATCAGTTTTTGGCCGATATCTTGAGATTGGCTTGATGTAAATTTTTGACCCAGCACTTTTCGAAATCCTCTCGTTGATACAATCCTTTTGGGCTATATATAAAAGTTAATGAATAATGGGAAGCGGTATGCGTCACGCCAAATATATTTGGGACATGCCTTGTTTCACCCGAGCTAGAAAATAAACTAAAAATAATTAGAATATTCTAGGAAATCACTACGTTAGAAATGTTGGTAAAATAAAATAGTAGCTAAAAAATTTCAATTTCAAATATTAAACATATCATACACCAATTACACCATTTAGCACACCATTCCAGACAATTCTATCCAGTGCCATATCATACCAATCAACAATATCAACATTAACTTTTCTTAAAGCTTTATAAATGCCTCGGCCTCTTAACTCAATGAAACATCTCTTAAAAGCAAGATATTTTTTAAAATTTTACAGTTCACTCAAAAAGTTTTCAATAAACGTAATCATAACAACAACACTTCATTCATGTAATAACAACTACCAATCCACAGTCATAGAAAGTTTATTGCGACTGGGAACTTTCAACATTATCACTGTATATAACACTTCTTCTTTTCTTTTTGGGCTTTGAAGAAGCACTTTGGTTTATGTTAAACGTACAATTATTGAATACATTCGCGTTCGATGAACTTTGAGGTTGCACTGACTGCATAAATGATTGAGATAGCACTGCACTGATAGGACGTTTTCCTGAAATTGCATTCGACATTATTCTTTTGAACTCCTGTTGATCTCCAGGGTCGTTGTTCAATAATTCTTTGGTAGAAGTGTGACCAGTAACTTTGATGATTGCAGTCTCAGGGATTTCTGCTTCTTTCAACTTTTTAACAGTGTTCTTACGGAGACTGTGATTAGTTAGATTTTCATCTAAAGAAATTTTAGTGACAGAAATCAGTGCTTTCATAAAGGAGGAAATTGTATTTTTCCCAACAGGAGATGTATAGTGTACCATACACTGGAGTTAGTAAAGTTAGCCTTTGGTATCAAATAGAATCTTCCTGTTTTTCTCAAAGAATCAGGACGTTTCGAAATGTAATATTCGAGTAATTTCACTGGACAACGGTCTCCATCAATCGAGAACATTTTTGTATTTTTGGACCTACCTCGGAGGTCCTATAAATTAACTGGTGTCCGTCCGTCCGTCCGTCCGTCTGTTACCAGCTTTTCTCAGGATTGGCTCATTAGCTTTTTCTGATTTTTGGCACAAAGATGCAAAATGGCCATGCCCAAAATGTGACGCAGCCCGATTTTCGATATGCTGGTTTTTTGGCAATTTCTCGAGATTTTATCATTAGTTTTTCTGATTTTTTGCTCAAAGATATTAACGTATTAACAATACCCAAAAGATGGCCGATTCAAATTTTTGAGAAAATTTTTTTCTGGCCGGAAATATGCCGGAAATTGCCGTTTTTCTGGATTTTCATTGGACTTTTTCCTTATAATTGGTTGTTTTTTCATTCAAAAACATTATTAATAGCAATGTCCACCATCAAGCATGTTTCAATTTTCAATAAAATTGATTTTTGAAGCCGGAACTATTTAAAAATAGCCGGAACAACCTATTTTCACCGGAAAGACAGTATTTCTTTAATCTTCGAGCTGTACTTTATATTTTTTTATGAAACTTTGCACACTGATGCAAAATGACAATACCTAAAATGTGAATTCTTTGTTAGTTAAAGCACGGCTTGCGTTTGGTCTTCGACCTAGTCCATTTTTTCTGAGTGTTCTTGCTTTTCCTTCGAGAATCTTGTTACATTTAGTGAACTCAATATCAGTAATAATTGATTTTGGATACTAGTTCTTATCTTTCAAATATCCATATAAGGCTGGCCTGCATGACACGAAGGCTGTCAGGTTCATATTCTTTACCATCCTTATTCGTCAGTTCAGCGTAAAATTGAGGCAGAACATCGTCCAGTTCGTTTGCAGTATAATTTTCAAGGTCTGATTTCTTGTTTCTTTCTTTGTTGGCCCATGATTGATAAGCATTTGACCAAGTCGATGTCGATCGTCTTGTGTTCTTGCTCTCAGATTTATAAATCAATTTCTGCAGCTCTTCTTCACTCAACAGTTTGAATCTGCCCTTCGCCATTTTATTTTGATTTTGTTTGGTTTGGTAGTCACAACAAAAAAAAATTTTTTCGATGGAACAAAAAACATTCGAAATTCTGAAAAGATTCGAATTCGAATCTTTTAGGCACTGTCTACATTTTGATAAAAATAAAATGCGGGCCGATTACAAGAGCGGACAATTAATGATTAATCGTCCCTGCGAGCTCGGGACTTTTGTACTTTGCTGTAATCAGTCATAGGATTAAATGTTACATTATCCTATTTTTTACAAAAAGTCCGAAGTTTTAATGGGTAATTAATGCGTTTGTTTAATTTTTTTTTTTTAATTGTCTGCAAAAGATTGAACTATCTAAATATTTTCGGAAAAATTTTCTAAATTGATTTATCAAAAGTTATGACTGTTTTTGTACGAAAAATTGGGATGAAAAATTGGTCAAAAACCACTATTTTCAAGGTTTTGAGACAAAGAAGCTTTTACAAAAATTTTCCGAAAATCTATTGTTAGTTTGGTTAAAGATACACCATCTGGTGCAAAATTTTTACAAAATGTTTTTTCTTCGCCGAAACTAAGGTCCTCAAAGTTAAAATAGTTGTCTTCGCAAATGTCTTCATTTTGTTCTACATCAAATTTTTTCAATTCAATTTTTGAATTTTCAGATTCAAGAATAGTTGGCCTAACAGAAAATGTATAAAATACCATAGTTTTGTTGATAACATCAGTCAGAAAAACACATTTTATACATGACAATTATGAGAAATTCACTATGGTCAGAGCCCTTAAGTCATTTATAGCGAAGCGTCCTCACGAAATCGAGGTAGCTTTTTCATCAAACAATTTGTTTTCACCCATCCCATTAGAGCTTCAGGGTGTCTGTCAGAAAATAATAACGCTAAATTCTTAATTATTTGTGAAACTTTATTAAACCTGTAGGTGTTGTAACTTGCATTGTCCTGGATGCTGATGGATCACACTTGATTTCAGGCCTGCGCTATCTGGAGGTTTGAACAAACAAATTTTGTAAGTAGAGTACTAACTAACTTACATACATTCCGTCCAGATTTCGTTACTTTCTACAAGCCTAGTTTACATTACATCATTCATTACTGCTCTGGAATAACATTCTCTGCCTCTAGAATGATATATTTTGCGATACGCATTATTTCGTTTTAATACTTCTACATATCAACTGTATGTATGGTCCTATACTTCAGATTCAGACTTGTCAAAGATCAACTCAAAGAAAACTCTAGACGAACACATTTTTTGATAAACCAGGCAACTCAGGGTATATATCTTAGGAAATAGAAAGTTAGTCTTGCCACTACTATGCTATGGGAAAGTAGGGTATTGTGAGCCTGACTTTTAAAAACCTCTCCATCTTGATTCACCATGGTGGCCCCTATCAGTAAATGAGATTTAATGAACAAAATACAATGGGCGTCCAAGCAAATTTTGAATTAAAAATATATGGCTGGGAATTCCCCAGGGAGGAATTTTCTGGATGGGAATTCACCGGGGAGATTCCCTGACACCCTTATCCCCCTTCTCTAATAAAAAGGGGGGTTCGGAAAATTTTTGGAAGATTAATAACCGGAGTAGTAGTTTATTCCTTAGTTCCTTAAAGATGAATAAAGAAACTTAATTTTTAAGAAATTTTTCACTTTTTTTGAAAAGGATCTGGGCAAACATTAAATGTAATTATTGTAATCATCACTTACTGTGTCGTTCCAGATAACATGTCAACAAGTTTGGATAATTGATGGATACTTTCTTCATGCAATATTTAACTTGATCATACACAACAACAATCACGATAAAGCCATATCAAATGCTGGAAAATAGAGAATGTAAGTCGTGTTTTACTGGTTGTGCAATCCATTTGATAATATCTTTGAATTCCTCACAAGCTGTGTATTTATATTGTTGAATCTTCCTGATTTCAAACATTCAATGCCCTTAAAAATAGCCTCAGTTCCCTGGAGTATTGGGAAGGATTTTATGTCCTAAATACCCCGGAATTACGAGAACGTGGTAAAAAACTACCCTTTTGGGGGGTCTAGTGTAATTGGGGGGGGGTCACAAATTTGCGAATTATATATCTTTAGATTTAGGGCGGCAATGCAATTTACATTTGAATTACTATTTTTTGCTGGAACGAAGTTTTTATAGTGTCAAGGTCCTGAGAGGCTTTCAAAAATTCTTGTATCTGTATGGGGAGAGGGGGATCAAACCTCATGACTGAGTCACAATTCAATCCATAATTTTGTGTGTTGTTGTCAAATACTTTTAGATTGTGTTAACTGTAGTATTGGGTCATTTCATTAAATTTATATTTAGGGGGTGGACGAACCTTTTCCAGTCAAAAATATTATTTCTTGGAAATGTGCGTACCCCCTCAGTGTTTTACCCCCTGGAAAATTTTCTATCCCTGGAAAAATGAAAAAACACTCTTTTAACCTCCTGAGAAATTTTGCTCGATTTACCCCCGTGAAATATTTGCCAACCCCCTTTATGGACACAAAATTGAATGGCTCATTTTGGTCTGTAAAGACTAGTACCGTACAACTAAATCAAACATTTTCATTTTCTTTTTATATTTTCTAGTTTTAAGCATGGCTGCTTTGCAACTCACCAATCTTACAAAAGTGTTTGTTCTGCTGATTGTGATTGTCTTTGTACAAAAGCATCTTCACTGACAACTTTAATTAAGTGATTGTTACAACACATCGAATCCATTAATTTGGTAAGTAAATTTTTATCTGCAACTTTTGCGTTGCATAAATTTGTTCGGATTTGAATTTATGAAAAAAATACATTGTACTTTATTTAGCTAATACATGTGCTTGGGTAATGTAGTTGGTTGGGTGCAATGAGGTTTAGCATTTGTAAAAGAGAACCTCTTATATTTTGTCTATGTAATCTATATGTTTTACTCTCAGAGACTTCTCTGTCGCGATGAGGGTGCTAACTTTTTTTAAAATAAAAAACGAACCGAAATGGTTCAAAACTAAATGATTTGATCCTGAAACATGAACTGATTGCTTCCAACACTACTTTTATGAAAAAGCGCAACTAACTTTGGACATTTCAATCTCCAAATAGATCCAAAAGTGTCCACAACTCATAAGCCTACTCTTCCTTTTCTTAAGTAGGTCCAGAGTTGTTTCTGTAAATGTATTTCTTAGCCTAAGATCTTCCAAAAAAGCTACTTTAAATCCTATAAAGTCCATTGTCTGGACCCAGAGGCGTATTTAAGGTAGGTCAAGTAGGTCAAGTGGGTCAAGTGACATAGTTCTGAGAAATTAGAAATTATGAAAAATTGTAAAACAGGCATTCTTATTCTTTTTAGTGATACCGTCTCCTTCGGATCCCATGTCTTGTATCAACTTTATCAATTTTATGCGCGCTGCAGTTAAAACTTAGATTAACATTTGTCTATGTAGTTTTACCTCCTCAATATTTCGGGAGTAAATCTTTCGCTTTTTAGAGTTTTTCATTTCGAAAATCTGAAAACCTATCTAATACTGCCGACCCATATCGCTCCGCCTGAGTGACTTAGAAACCCCCTTTTTGACCTCCTCCACCCTAGCAAAATCGGGATCATATTACCTTATCGGCCCTTTTTACGCCGGCCCCTTTTACGCCGGCCCTTATTCCAGCACAGCCTAATTTTGGGCTTACGCCAAAACTTGTAAAAATCGCTATTCAGGCTTCAAAACAGTAAGTATTAACTAAAATTTACATTAAAATGTCATCTTTCAGTAAATTCCATTGAAAATCATTGATTTTCGGGAAGTTTTGGATAAAGAGTAAAGAAATGGATAGTTTTCATCCTTTATGATTCATGCCTAAAATCTTTTGATTTGAGAAAAAATGGTCAAATTAAAGTCTGTCCAAATATAATTGGCAGTGGAAACAAGAATGCCTGTAACTTTTGATAGTCAAATATAATTATGGAAGTTTTTGGACCTACCCCGGTGGAGGTCCTATAAATTAACCTCTGTTCGTCCGTTCGTTCGTTCGTTCGTTTGTTCGTTCGTTTGTTCGTTCGTTACCAACTTTTCTCGAGATTGGCTCATTAGTTTTTTCTGATTTTTTGCACAAAGATGTGTAGCTATAAACCCTCGAATGTGACGGAGCCCGATTTTCGAAAAAAAAAAATTTTTAGGCAAATTTGGGCCAAAAAACGGCTAAAAAATGGGTATTTTGGACTTTGTGAAAAATTGGATCATTAATTTTTTCTGATTTTTTGCATGAAAGTAGGGTTCCATCATAGGTAAAAGATGGCTCAAGCAGATTTTCGCAAAAAAAATTTGTTGGCTCAAAAAACGCATGTTTATCTATAAGAATCACTATTAATAAGCATACATCAATGTTCTTAGTCAAATAACTAAATTTTTTTTATGAGGTAGATGTTTTTTTTGCTCATGAGGGCTTACTTTTGAAGAATATGTGTGTTTAGACAGGAAATTTTGTTTGCTTGGCGTGTTTTTATGGAAAAACAGGCCAAATTCGATATTTCTTTATAAGCACATTATCAGTTACTTAAGTATTAGCTTTTCTCGAGATAGGCTTTTTCATTGTTTATGATCTTTTGCACAAAGATGCATAACTATAAACCCTCGAATGTGACGGAGCCCGAATTTCGAAAAAAAAATTTATGAGCAAATGTGGGCTAAAAAACGGCTAAAAAACGGCTAAAAAACGGGTTTTTCGGACTTTGTAAAAAATTGTATCATTAATTTTTTCTGATTTTTTGTATGAAAGTAGGGTACTATCATAGGTAAAAGATGGCTTAAGCAGATTTTTGCAAAAAAAGTTTGTTGGCTCAAAAAAGGCATGTTTATCTATAAGAATCACTATTAATAAGCATACATCAATGTTCTTGGTCAAATTACTCAATTTTTTTATGAGATAGATGCTTTTTTTTGCTCATGAGGGCTTACTTTTAAAGAATATGTGTGTTTAGACAGGAAATTTTGTTTGCTTGGCGTGTTTTTATGGAAAAACAGGCCAAATTCGATATTTCTTTATAAGCACAATTATCAATTACTTAGGTATTAGCTTTTTTCGAGATAGGCTTTTTCATTGTTTATGATTTTTTGCACAAAGATGCATAACTATAAACCCTCGAATGTGACGGAGCCTGAATTTCGAAAAAAAATGTTTATGAGCAAATTTTGGGCTAAAAAACGGCTAAAAAACGGGTTTTTCGGACTTTGAAAGTAGGGTACTATCATAGGTAAAAGATGGCTCAAGCAGATTTTTGCAAAAAAAGTTTGTTGGCTCAAAAAAGGCATGTTTATCTATAAGAATCACTATTAATAAGCATACATCAATGTTCTTAATCAAATTACTCAATTTTTTTACTAGATAGATGTTTTTTTTTGCTCATGAGGGCTTACTTTTAAAGAATATGTGTGTTTGGACATAAAATTTTGGTTGCTTGGCGTGATTTTATAGAAAAACTGGCCAAATTCGATATTTTTTATAAGCACATTATCAATAACTTAGGTATTAGCTTTTCTCGAGATTGGCTGTTTTATTCTCTATGATTTTTTTGCACAAAGATGCATAACTATAAACCCTCGAATGTGACGGAGCTCGATTTTTGAGAAAAAATTTTGGGGGTAAATTTCAGCTAAAAACGGCTAAAAAAAGAGTTTTTTGGACTTTGTGAAATATTGGATCATTGTTTTTTTCTGATTTTTTGCATGAAATTAGGTAAAAGATGGCTCAAGCAGATTTTTGTAAAAAAAGAATTTTTCAGCTCAAAAAACGCATCTTTATCCATAAGAATGAATCACTATTAATAAGCATAAATTAATGTTCTTAGCCAAATTGGTCAATTTTTTGACGAGATGGATGTTTTTTTTGCTCACGAAGTCTTGAATATGAAAGAATATTTCAAGAGCATGAAATTTTACTTTCTAAATGTTTTTTGGACCTACCCCGGTGGAGGTCCTATAAATTAACCCGTGTTCGTTAGTTAGTTAGTACGTTAGTTACCAACTTTTCTCGAGATTGGCTCATTCAATTTTTCTGATTTTTTGCACAAAGGTGCATTACTATAAACCCTCGAATGTGACGGAGCCCGATTTTCGAAAAAAAATTGTTTCCGGCCGGTAGAACCGGAAATGTCCCGAAACATATCATTAGTTTTTTGCGATTTTTTGCACATAGATGCACATTAGTACTGCCGAAAAGGTGTCGAAAACCGTTTGCCGAAAAAAATTTTTTTCCGGTCTGTAGAACCGGAAATGTGCCGGAAATCGTCGTTTTTTTNTTCTTATAAAGTATATGCTTATAAGAAAATAAATATGTCATTGTCGCCATCCTTTTACTTGTAAGAATTAATTACTGAAAGATATATCACCGTTTCATGAGTTCTTGAGTTGATTCTTATAAAGTATATGCTTATAAGAAATCATAAAAAATATGCACCGTCTATATTGTTTGCTGTCCCTTGTTTACTTTGTAAGAACTAATTACGAAAAGGTATCACCGTCTATCAGAGTTATTGAGTTGATTCTTATAAAGTATATCTAATAAGAAAAATAAAAGCTCATATGTTCGCCCCTTTGTTTACTTTGTAAGAAATAATTACCGAAGGTATATCACCTTCTATCAAGAGTTATTGATTTGATTCTTATTAAAGTATATGCTTATAAGAAAAATAAATATGCTCATCTTTTTCGCCATCTTTTTACTTCAATCTAATTACCGAAAGATATATTGCCTTCAATCAAGAGTTTAATTTGATCTTATAAAGAAATGCTTCTAAGAAAAATAAATATGCTCATCTTTTGCTGTCCCTGTTTACTTGTCAGACTAATTACCGAAAGAGATCACCGTCTATCACGAGTTATTGAGTGATCTCTATAAGTATATGCTTATAAGAAAAATAAATATGCTCATATTGGTCGCCATCCTTTGTTTACTTTGTAAGAACTAATTACCGAAAGATATATCACCGTCTATCATGAGTTATTGAGTTGATTCTTATAAAGTATATGCTTATAAGAAAAATAAATATGCTCATATTGTTTGCTGTCCCTTGTTTTACTTGTAAGAAGTAATTACCGAAAGATATATCACCGTCTATCAAGAGTTATTGAGTTGATTCTTATAAAGTATGCTTATAGAAAAATAAATATGCTCATATTGGTCGCCAATCCTTTGTTCTTTTAAGAATTATTACCGAAAGATATATCACCGTCTTCATGAGTTATTGAGTTGATTCTTATAAAGTATATGCTTATAAGAAAAATAAATATGCTCATATTGTTTGCTGTCCCTTGTTTACTTTGTAAGAACTAATTACCGAAAGGTATATCACCGTCTATCAAGAGTTATTGAGTTGATTCTTATAAAGTATATGCTTATAAGAAAAATAAATATGCTCATATTGTTTGCTGTCCCTTGTTTACTTTGTAAGAACTAATTACCGAAAGGTATATCACCGTCTATCAAGAGTTATTGAGTTGATTCTTATAAAGTATATGCTTATAAGAAAAATAAATAAGCTCATATTGTTCGCCATCCTTTGTTTACTTTGTAAGAACTAATTACCGAAAGGTATATCACCTTCTATCAAGAGTTATTGATTTGATTCTTATAAAGTATATGCTTATAAGAAAAATAAATATGCTCATCTTTTTCGCCATCCTTTGTTTACTTTCTAATTACTAATTACCGAAAGATATATTGCCTTCAATCAAGAGTTATTAATTTGATTCTTATAAAGAAAATGCTTATAAGAAAAATAAATATGCTCATATTGTTTGCTGTCCCTTGTTTACTTTGTAAGAAGTAATTACCGAAAGATATATCACCATCTATCAAGATTATTGAGTTGATTCTATTAAGTATATTATATAGAAAAATAATATGCTCATATGGTCGCCCTCCTTTGTTTACTTTGTAAGAACTAATTACCGAAAGATATATCACCGTCTATCATGAGTTATTGAGTTGATTCTTATAAAGTATATGCTTATAAGAAAAATAAATATGCCTCATATGTTTGTGTCCTTGTTACTTTGTAAGAACTAATTACCGAAAGGTATATCACCGTCTATCAGAGTTATTGCGTGATTCTTATAAAGTATATGCTTATAAGAAAATAAATATGCTCTATGGTCGCCATCCTTTGTTTACTTGTAAGACTAATTACCGAAAGATATATCACCGTCTATCATGAGTTATTGAGTTGATTTTATCAAGTATATGCTTATAAGAAAAATTAAATATGCTCATATTGTTTGCTGTCCCTTGTTTACTTTGTAAGAATAATTCGAAAGATATATCACCGTCTATCAAGAGTTATTGAGTTGATTCTTATAAAGTATATGCTTATAAGAAAAATAAATATGCTCATATTGGTCGCCATCCTTTGTTTACTTTGTAAGAATTAATTACCGAAAGATATCTCACCGTCTATCAGAGTTATTGAGTTGATTCTTATAAAGATATGCTTATAAGAAAACCATAAATATGCTCATATTGTTTGCTGTCCCTTGTTTACTTTGTAAGAACTAATTACCGAAAGGTATATCACCGTCTATCAAGAGTTATTGAGTTGATTCTTATAAAGTATATGCTTATAAGAAAAATAAATATTCTCATATTGTTTGCTGTCCCTTGTTTACTTTGTAAGAACTAATTACCGAAAGGTATATCACCGTCTATCAAGAGTTATTGAGTTGATTCTTATAAAGTATATGCTTATAAGAAAAATAAATAAGCTCATATTGTTCGCCATCCTTTGTTTACTTTGTAAGAACTAATTACCGAAAGGTATATCACCTTCTATCAAGAGTTATTGATTTGATTCTTATAAAGTATATGCTTATAAGAAAAATAAATATGCTCATCTTTTTCGCCATCCTTTGTTTACTTTCTAATTACTAATTACCGAAAGATATATTGCCTTCAATCAAGAGTTATTAATTTGATTCTTATAAAGAAAATGCTTATAAGAAAAATAAATATGCTCATATTGTTTGCTGTCCCTTGTTTACTTTGTAAGAAGTAATTACCGAAAGATATATCACCATCTATCAAGAGTTATTGAGTTGATTCTTATTAAGTATATGCTTATAAGAAAAATAAATATGCTCATATTGGTCGCCATCCTTTGTTTACTTTGTAAGAACTAATTACCGAAAGATATATCACCGTCTATCATGAGTTATTGAGTTGATTCTTATAAAGTATATGCTTATAAGAAAAATAAAATATGCTCATATTGTTTGCTGTCCCTTGTTTACTTTGTAAGAACTAATTACGAAAGGTATCTCCCGTCTATCAAGAGTTATTGAGTTGATTCTTATAAAGTATATGCTTATAAGAAAAATAAATATTGCTCATATTGTTTGCTGTCCCTTGTTTACTTTGTAAGAAGTAGTAATTACCGAAAGATATATCACCGTCTATCAAGAGTTATTGAGTTGATTCTTATAAAGTATATGCTTATAAGAAAAATAAATAAGCTCATATTGTTTGCTGTCCCTTGTTTACTTTGTAAGAAGTAATTACCGAAAGATATATCACCGTCTATCAAGAGTTATTGAGTTGATTCTTATAAAGTATATGCTTATAAGAAAATAAATGCTCATCTTTTTCGCCATCCTTTGTTTACTTTCTAATTACTAATTACCGAAAGATATATTGCCTTCAATCAAGAGTTATTAATTTGATTCTTATAAAGAAAATGCTTATAAGAAAAATAAATATGCTCATATTGTTTGCTGTCCCTTGTTTACTTTGTAAGAAGTAATTACCGAAAGATATATCACCGTCTATCAAGAGTTATTGAGTTGATTCTTATAAAGTATATGCTTATAAGAAAAATAAATATGCTCATATTGGTCGCCATCCTTTGTTTACTTTGTAAGAACTAATTACCGAAAGATATATCACCGTCTATCATGAGTTATTGAGTTGATTCTTATAAAGTATATGCTTATAAGAAAAATAAATATGCTCATATTGTTTGCTGTCCCTTGTTTACTTTGTAAGAACTAATTACCGAAAGGTATATCACCGTCTATCAAGAGTTATTGAGTTGATTCTTATAAAGTATATGCTTATAAGAAAAATAAATATGCTCATATTGTTTGCTGTCCCTTGTTTACTTTGTCAGAAGTAATTACCGAAAGATATATCACCGTCTATCAAGAGTTATTGAGTTGATTCTTATAAAGTATATGCTTATAAGAAAAATAAATAAGCTCATATTGTTTGCTGTCCCTTGTTTACTTTGTAAGAAGTAATTACCGAAAGATATATCACCGTCTATCAAGAGTTATTGAGTTGATTCTTATAAAGTATATGCTTATAAGAAAAATAAATATGCTCATCTTTTTCGCCATCCTTTGTTTACTTTCTAATTACTAATTACCGAAAGATATATTGCCTTCAATCAAGAGTTATTAATTTGATTCTTATAAAGAAAATGCTTATAAGAAAAATAAATATGGTCATATTGTTTGCTGTCCCTTGTTTACTTTGTAAGAAGTAATTACCGAAAGATATATCACCGTCTATCAAGAGTTATTGAGTTGATTCTTATAAAGTATATGCTTATAAGAAAAATAAATATGCTCATATTGGTCGCCATCCTTTGTTTACTTTGTAAGAACTAATTACCGAAAGATATATCACCGTCTATCATGAGTTATTGAGTTGATTCTTATAAAGTATATGCTTATAAGAAAAATAAATATGCTCATATTGTTTGCTGTCCCTTGTTTACTTTGTAAGAACTAATTACCGAAAGGTATATCACCGTCTATCAAGAGTTATTGAGTTGATTCTTATAAAGTATATGCTTATAAGAAAAATAAATATGCTCATATTGTTTGCTGTCCCTTGTTTACTTTGTAAGAAGTAATTACCGAAAGATATATCACCGTCTATCAAGAGTTATTGAGTTGATTCTTATAAAGTATATGCTTATAAGAAAAATAAATAAGCTCATATTGTTCGCCATCCTTTGTTTACTTTGTAAGAACTAATTACCAAAAGGTATATCACCTTCTATCAAGAGTTATTGATTTGATTCTTATAAAGTATATGCTTATAAGAAAAATAAATATGCTCATATTGTTTTCTGTCCCTTGTTTACTTTGTAAGAACTAATTACCGAAAGGTATATCACCGTCTATCAAGAGTTATTGAGTTGATTCTTATAAAGTATATGCTTATAAGAAAAATAAATATGCTCATATTGTTCGCCATTCTTTGTTTACTTTGTAAGAACTAATTACCGAAAGGTATATCACCTTCTATCAAGAGTTATTGATTTGATTCTTATAAAGTATATGCTTATAAGAAAATAAAAAAACAAACAGTTATATGCTTAAATTTGTGGAATTAATATTCGAGCAAAAAACAAACGCGACTTATGATTATCTCCATAGTATACCGAACCAACTAACCAGAGAACGCCCGGGTCAAACGCCAACGCCATAATCTTCGCCCCAAAAAAAATTCTCCCCCGCCGCCGCAGAAAGGCTATCGTAATACTTTCGCTAAGCGAAATTAATAAACTTGAAAGACTTCTATTTTTTGAAAACCATTAAAGTGGAACTCACTAAGAAACGGAATAAAAAAATCCCTGTTTTTGGTGAGGGTGCTCGCATAGTGAGTTCTATACTTTGAAAAAGCCTTTAAATATTATTAATATTAATCATACTGACGCTCAAAGTCAAAAGAACTTTCACTCTCCAACATATACCTTTCCCGGGCATACATAGTTTAGTAGCGGATTTAAAAAAGGTGTAAATCCTCGAAATGGAGAAAATCGTCAAAATGCACAATATGATTACCTGAAATAACTACATATTTTACGATCCGGCATACGCGGGAAAGGTGTCAGGACCTGCAGGCAGCCTAAGTAGGGTTAGGTTCGGGTGTGGTTTGATTGTGGCTGTGTGTCAAACTGGCTAGGAATTAGGTTATCATCATCAGTAAGAGTCAGGGTTGTTGGAGCTCGAAACAATCACTCTTTGGTGATTTTCTGCTTGAGCCTGGTATATAGTATGAATCCGTGGTGCAATGGTTTATCTAATATTCCGATGGCTTCTTGGCGGCTGGCTGCGTCCACACTGAAGCGGACCAAATATGCCAGACCTTCAGAGCAAAAAGCGTGTCGTAGCGCATTTCCACATCTGGTACCACTACCAGATAATGCAATGGTTAGAGCGGTGGGTTTCTGATCATTGGAACTTTGCATTTAGTTGGTTAGAATCCCACCGGTGGTGATATTTCAGAAAATCATTCAAACTGTTCAAAACATAGAAAATAACTCGCACAGTTCCATAAGAATTTCACGAGTTTCGAAGGGCTAAGGGCGAGACTCCTGGATGGGAAGTGAAACCACTCTTATTTCTCATTCAGAACACCCGCGCGTAGTTTTTACACAAACGCCGGATTGAAAATAAAATCTATCGCTAGATTTCAAAAAAATGTAGTCCTCCAAAACAAAGTAACTTCTAGATACAATCCATCGTCATGATTACGGCGCGTTATATGCGCGTTTTGAATGGGAAATAAGTAGCTTCAATTTCTCTTGCCTGAGAAGGGTTAAAGATTCGCCTCTAGCCCTTCGGGCTTGAAACTCAATATTTCAAATTCCCTTCGCAGCGGCTTTGAAATCATTGAATGGATGGTATGTCAGCTATTATGAAATTGTGTTTGCCTTTATTTTTCCGAATTAATCCTTTCAGTCCCGGAGTTGTTTTCACGGTTACTTTCCCGGAACTAAAAATTGCATTTAGAGACTACCTCAGTTAAGCCTAGATAACTTTCAAACCACAACTGCTAGGTGGAGGTTTCTAAAATGTTCTATCTTTATTTTAAAAAAAGTTGAAAATAACGTCATAAGCGTGTCAAGTGATCAGAAAATGGCGAACATTTTTTTGTCACTTTATAATATAGTAAAATTTTCAATGAAAAAAATGATTCCAAACCATTCATTTTTCTGATATATGAAGACCAAAACGATATATTCCATCTCAAAAAAGAATTATTTTAAAGCTTTCAGAGAAAAATCTTAGCTTGAAACTTTCAGTGTGAATACACCCTTTCTACGTCCTTTCTACAAAATTACAAAGTCGTTTTTATGTTCATGAATGCACTCAGCGTCATCAAAGATTATCAAAAATCAAAGTTCTGCATAAATCTCGCCATATTTCGATCTCATGATTGTCGTTACTTTTAGCTTTAGCGATATACATGAGAAATTTACTATTGATCAAAATCAATCATAAATACTTTCAGTTGATTAAACTAACAGTTGTTTAAGTAGTAGAAAAATTCTGAGAAATTGACTCCAAGTCAATAAAGCTGCGGTTTTATCAATACAAAACATGATGGAGAGAGCAAACTCTCCCTCTTTTTTAGCTGTTACTTCGATTAATTGGCAAGCAAATTGACTTTACATGTTATTGCTATAAACATACTTCAAAATATTGACAGCATTCATTTGAAGTTATACACATTTGAACAGAGAGGTTAACAGGAGAAGAAAAGCTGAGAGAAAAATTCGCAAAGACTGAGATGATGGCAAATGTAGCAGGACACTCAAATCTTACCATGACAAGAGAATGTAAAACGCGAATGGCCGACCTCACTACCCCAACAACGACAATCTATGGTGCCTTTTTCATCATGGGAAGTGTGTTCACGATTATTGCCAACAGTCTAGTTCTTATCGTTCTTTGGATGCCTAGCAACCGTTCCCGATCTAACAAAATCCTGACGTCATTAGCAGTATCGGATTTACTTGTCGGTTTAGTTGTTTTCCCGATAAATGCTTATCAAGTGTTGGCTGTTGGTGGGTTGATAAACTGTCCTGTCGACTATACACGTGTTTACTTTGCCGTTTTTCTTGAAGGATCCTCAGTGCTGACTTTAGCAGTGGTCGCCTTTGATCGTTTCATCCTGATGACCAAATACAACCTCTATGACAAGAAATCGGTCAAACATTTGACTGTTGGACTTATTGTTGCAGCGTGGCTTATTCCAGCCAGTGCACCAGCATTTCGTTGGGTGGGAAGGGTCCCATATTTGATCTTCATTTTTGTTATATTCTTCGCTCCGTTTTTCATCCTGTTTGTATCCTACTTTTTGATCGCTAGAGCGTTACGTGCGCAAGAATTGCTGTTGATCAAACGACGTAAAGAGTCTTTCATCATAGATTCCTCAACAACACCAGGAGATCCCGGAGATGACTCGAAAGGTGGAAACACAGGTACCGATATTCCATTAGATGACATCACTGAGATCCAAACACCGGCTGACTCGAAACGAAAATCCAGGATGAGGACGGAGAAAGCACACATCAAACTAGCGAAAGCGGTCATCTGGCTATTGGTGGTATATTTCTGTTGCGTTACACCGAAGAATATATGGATTATCGTGTACCTTGCAGATTCCTTTGAACACTTTTGGGATGCTCATTCTCATCAGAATTATTACATTTTTGCGATGCTTGCTGTTTCATATAACTCCTTCTTCAACCCCATCGTTTACTTCTGGAAAAATCCTCAAATCAGAAAAGGACTGAAGAGATTACTGAGACAAAGTAAAAACAGATTAGCGAGTATGACAAACTCGAGCACGATGTATTGAAAAATTTGACGAAGAAAATATCTTTCATCGATATAAGAGTTCGTGAACATAAGCAGATTTAAACAATATCATATTTTATTGTGGTATCAAAGGCAAGGTAAAAGAAAAAGACATACTTACGATTATACAGACCTGACTTTGAAAGGCACCTCTTGCGCTGAACTCTTGATACAAAAGGATCAATCTAATACGGAAAATACTAAACAAGCCTAAAGATACATTTTGATTCACAAAGATTTGAAAAGTGGTCGAAATCATTGACTCTTGTAAAGATCTATCGAAATCAGAGCGAAAGCTGAGGAATCGTCGAAATCTCGTGAACTATTTTAATGAGCTGATTCAGCTGTAAAATGGTGGACAGAAAGTTTGGATTGTAAAAATAAATTTGTATCTTTTTTACTAAAATTTACTACCTTACTTTTACAGCAATAAAAATGTATCTTTAAAAATAAATCTCTAACAAAAAGTATATTTATCCTATTTGAAAAACAATACAGACCATAAAGAATCCTATTCCCAAATAATAGAATTACTAAGCTTTGCAACCCCCCCCCCCCCATCAAAGTGAGAAAAAACGCAACGTATTATACAAAACCCTAGGGAGTCATGCTGGAAACTATTGGAGAGGAATAAAGTTAAATTGTTTTAAGTTTGAGAAGTTAGTATAGAAGTGTCATTCTATTTATTGGCAGCCCTTTTGCCTTTCGAATAAAATATGAGAAGGAACTGAGAGTATTCTGCTCAAATAAGCTTCCATTTGTGACTTCACTGTAATAAAAACGAAGACGAGACAGGATGATTAACCTCAACGTGGAGTATTTTAGGAAAATGCATACAACAATTAAATAGATAGGTACAAGATACCAAAGTATAGAACTCCTCGAAAAGTGAATCAGTCGATACCTCAAAATGGCATAAATTTCAAGAGTATTTCGGAAAGGACAGTAATGACAGATGTTCACAAAAATAGAAGTAAAGATTTTAATAGAACATGTCGGTGATGTCAATGCAAAGCTTTTTGCCTACGTATATGCTAACATCATCTATCGGCTTAAAAAGACCGTTATAAATACGTTGCCCATCAGTGCAAAAATGTTAATGTTAATGAGAATGAAATCTTCCTCAGCGACGGTCAAGAGAAAGAACTCACCATTCAACCTGAGCAATTCTAAACAAGAGGCGAAAAGGACTTAAAGAAAACGAATATTTTACATGCCCAAAAGAAACAAACTTTGAAGGTCAAAATACGTGTCTCATTCGGTCTAAATCTAATCATGAATAGACTATTGAATTGTTGTTAACATATCTTTATGTTTATATTTAATTTTATAGGGAACATTATATTATAAAGCTAGTTGACTGGCCTTACCACATTTATTCTCACCACGTTTCCACATGGCGATGCAACTAAAGGATTAACCTTCGTGGGATAAATTTAGAGGCACGTATATACCCAAAAAAAGACAGTCAGTCATACGCAAAGATCTTTGTCACAAACAGGATGACTGGGGACCTGCTACCAGACATCACCAAAGAGACATTGAAAGAGTTCGGTATAAAAATTCTTGTTTAGCGATAATTAAACACGCTCGAACCATCACAGCGAAAAAGACCAACTTGCAATCAGTTCAAATCAAGGCTCCTGCACCAAAATTACCGGGTATTAAACAAGACAAGACATTACAACAATTCCGGAAATTTAATATTGATGAGAATGTTTTCAAGCAAATAACCGGCATTGCGGAGAATCAAATAGCGGCTCAACTCTATAGATGCTGCGATGAATCGGTCCAGAATAGCTAATTTAATATCGTGAAAGACATTTTTACCATTAATGAAACATAACTACTCAAAAAAATTGAACAAATTATCACAAAAAGATCGAATCTTTCCGTTCACTGTATGAAATTCGCTGCACTTATGCAAAATCAAGACGAAACGTCAGCACCCGATCGTGAATTCAATTTTCCAGGATGTGACATGGATCTCTAGCCATCCCACATAAAGATCAACTTATTAGAGGTCTTCATAACGAAATCATGCAAACAGACATTCTTGCAAAGGTCAGTCAACTAAAAACATTAGAAGATATCGTAAAACACGCTGATGCATTCGAAACAACACTTTGAGATCAGCAATCGCTTCAAGGATCAGAGGCTATTGGAGCTAGATCCTCATACAAAACCCAGCAACGCAAACCTGGTAACCAACAACGAAAAAACATTTAATGATTTGGTCACACTTGTGACAAACTCCAACAATTTGCTCGTGTCTGTCGCCAACCGAAGACACCTGGTAATGGTACCGGATTGAAACAAGAAGACTCAGCTCATGGTATTATCGCTCACATCAAACAAGAACCAATTCCACATGGCTTGGCAGCAGGTTTTAGGTGCCCCCTAAGAATTCAGGTGCCCCCTACCACCACAACCAAGAAACAAAAGCAGATTAGAACTCACCAACATGACATTATCAGCATGCCTCCCAAGGTAACAGAAATTACCACCAGTAATACATAAAGTCTTACCAGACTGTGGCTCAAGTATATGTTTAGCTAACTTTGACCACATCTCCAAAATGAACATTCAAGATTTTTTACCTTGTTCAAAGAGAGTCACAGCTGTTGGAGGCGCTTCGATACATTGCACTAAATAGCTACCAATCGTATTCAGTATCAATGGAAGTAGTTCGAAAAAAACATTATACATTTGTAATGATGTTGACCGCATCTACCTCAGCCGTCAAGTCTGCATTGATTTACATATATTACCACTTTGTTACCCTTATCTTATGTCATCTGAAGACAGTGACAGTGAGGAAATCAACAGAATCGCACCAATATTACCAGAACGATCAGCCTCACTACCCTACACAGCTAAAGGAGAAAATATTAAAGAATTTCTGATTGACTCTTTTACAAGACATCGTATTTGACACGATTGGATCCTTTCCTGCTATGGAAACCATCCCAGCTATAATTCATCTCAAATGTTCTCCTCACGCTCACCAATCCCAGCCCCTTACAATTGGAAAGAGGAAGCTAGAAACGATCTTGGAAAGAGACATTGAGAGAGGAATAATCAAACCTGTGCCCATTGAGAGAGGAATAATCAAACCTGTGCCCATTGGCACCCTTGTCACGTGGTGTAGCAAGATGCTCGTTACAGCAAAGAAAAGCGGAAAGCCTCGTCGTGTTGTGGATTTTCAAAAGCTTAATGCTCAAAGCTCACGTGAGACACACCATTGTCCTTCACCATTTCAAGCTGCTAGTCAAGTCCCAGTCGAGAACAAGAACAACCGTATTTGATGCAGTGGATGGATACCATTCAGTTCCCTTAAATTCATCACCGAATGGGGAAGATACCAATACTGCACTATGCCTCAAGGGTCCTTGCCACCGGAGACGCATACACACGTAGGTTTGACGAGATCCTAATAAACCTACCAAAAAAAGTCAAGGTCATTGACGATTGCTTACTTCATGATGACAATATCGAGAATTCATTTTACCATGCTTGGGACTTTTTGTATCTTTGCGCACAACATAGAATCACAATCAACATTGGCAAGTTTCAGTTTTGCCAGGATGTTGTCGAGTTTGCAGGACTGATTATCAACTCAACAGGTACCACTCTATCCAGTAAGCTCCTTTCTGCAATCAAGGACTTTCCAACGCCCACAAATATAACAGACGCACGATCATGGTTTGTGTTGGTGAATCAGACAGCCTGGGAATTTTCAATTGGACCCATCATGGTACCTTTCAGAGAACTTGCAAAGCATAATAACACTTCCCATTGGGATGAAAATCTAGGTGTTTCATGGAGCTTGAATCACTACCTTATTTAACAGTAACTCATGTTCGTTGAACAGTAGGTGTATGAGACCATGGTGCTAAACCAAATCAAGACTTTTCTCCAAGGTGGATATTTTTCACAGGCTATCAAAAAATGAGAATCCTAGTAGGACACAGGTGAATGGTGGTATTTGCATGTCGGAAGCCAGACCAAGCCAGCCAACCACGCCCCTATCCCAGTTCTATTTCATTAGAAAGAGCAGGTGAAAAGAGATCTTGACAGTGACATTTCGAGAGAAATTATTGACCCTGTACCCATTGGATCCCCTGTCAAATGGTGCAGCAAGATGGCTGTCACTGCCAAAAAGAAAGGATCAACGCGTAGCGTTGTAGACTTTCAGAAATTAAACAATCAATGCTCTAGAGAAACTCATCACTGCCCATCCCTGTTTGCTGCTGTATCCCAAGTACCTACCTACAGGGACATGGAAGACCATATTTGATCCGTCGATGGGTACCATTCTTTGCCCCTTGATGACGAATCTCGTCCGTTTACCACTTTCATCGCTAAATGGGGACGTTATAGATATCAACAACTTCCCCCAAGGATTCGCTGCGGCGGGTTACGCATATACACGCCGATTTGATAAAATCTTTGGCGACTTCCCTCGTAAAACAAAAGTTGTTGATGATTTCTTACTAACTGTGCTACGAATGATACTGTATTTAACATTCAGTTTTGTCAAAAAGCTGTCGACTATGCGGGGCTTCGTCTAACCGAAACTGGTATCGCACCTTCAGAGAAAATCCTCGCAGCAATCCGCAACTTCCCTGTTCCAGAGAACATTACTGATGCTCGATCTTGGTTCGGTCTTGTCAACCAAGTCACCTGTGCATATTCAATCGACCCAATCATGCAACCATTTTTGTCGGATCTCGATGCACCCAAGGGGCGGAAAGCGACTATTTTCCGACTGAAAGTAAAGCCCTTGGTGTAATAATTGAGTGTTTACTAACTAAGCAATGATAAACTTGGCCTGTACAGGGAGAGATTAATGTGTTTTTTCCTCTTCAGAAATTGAGGGTGTAGAAGCAAACATGGATTTTTTAATTTAGAATTCAAAACCCTAAGCTACCGAGTGACAATCAAAGAACAGACAACGAGGGCGATGATGAAACCATGTCGAGTTGCACATGTCCAAGTTGGAACCACTTAAGATATCTTTGCAAACAATTTCTTCAACTATTTTAAAATTAACCGTCTTATTCCAAACCATATGAAACACACCTTATTCTGTATCGAAAACTATTCATTGCCAGTTTACCAATAATGGTCGAAGATGTCATCTAATCCACCACAATAAAAGCTCCACTCACGTATTCGCTCATGTAGATTCTCGGTGAAAACTGGTAGACGCAAACAGGCTTTGTTATTTACTTGTACTTGATCATACTTGTCACACATGAAAACCATTGACATCAAATACAAGCTGTCATTTACAGCAGTGTCCTTGACTTGCGATCGTGCTGACTAGTCAACCATCGCATCTCTCCAAAGTCACATTGACTCGAAACCATTCAATGTTACCTATATATCATACATATGACGATATGTACCCTGTGTATGATTAAAATTAGTTTTCTCTTCGGACCTGTCAAGACGATGCAAGAAGCTCTTCCGCTCAAACAAGGCCCACAAGAAAAGAAGAAAGATTTGCATGCCGTGGAAGCCGCCGAAAAAGCAACAACCATTTGGGATATTAACCCCTGCTTCATACGAGAGAGATCGACTTGTAATCCTATTGGACTAGATTTTAAGTTAACCATCTTATCTCTCCCATGCCATATTGTCTCAAAACCATTCACTGTTATCTATCCATCATTTATGCCGATGAATATCGGTACCGTGTCAAGTAGCACAGAATCCCTGTGTGAAGTTATTATTTCTTTTCTCTTCGGACCCGTCAAAAACGACGCAAGAACTGCTTTTGCTCAAAAAAAGAAGGCTCACAAGAAAAGAAGAAAAATTTGCATGCCGTACAAGCCACCGAGAAAGCAACAACCATTTGGGATATTGACTCCTGCTCCATAAGAGATAAGGATAGATTTGTAATCATTTCAGAATCACCTTAAAAATCGACTTAAATATGACTACTGGTCGTGCATTAGTGTTAATTGAATTTAATCTTTTCTTTACAGCTTATTTTATTTTAGTCTTAATTAATTATAAGGTTTAAATATTTACATTGACCAGAACGAAAGCTTTCCATTCTGTTGGAGGGATGGGTGATGCGTGCTCAGTCGATGGATTGACATCAATCAAAAAGAAGAATGATGAAAGCCAACATTGGCAATCAAGGATGGTGACTCGTCCTCTAAAGATAAGGAATGGAAAGGCAATTTACAAGATGGAGATCGCATCCTTCTTAAATCACGAGGGCATACATGGAGCTGCTTTGTGAAGACAACGTCTCTACAAGAGTTTTTAAACCGAATACTCTGAGATATTACCTGACATTCAGAAATCAAGGAAACCAGATGAATGGAGTCATGTATTACACCTCTTTACAAGGTGCAAACAAGGACCGTTCAAAAGCTGAAAACTTCCAATCCATCAGTTTTACTTCCATCACCTGTAAGATGGAACATGTCGTTCAAAGTCATCGACAATTATCTTGTTCTCAACAACATCAATGACAGAGAAGAAGGATTGGTGTATTTCAACATAGAAAATTTACAAAATGTGTTGAATAAGTCCCATTTTTCGAACAATTCGACACCAGAGCTATATGATGGATTGTGCTAGTTACTAGGACTATGTTTATGTTTGGGATATTATTGAAAATCACCCTAAAAACGAGGTTCATCTAATCAAAATAGACAAGACGGCTAGAACATCAATACATTGAAGTTACTATACCAAAATCTGCAATTCATTCATTATGTTTATGTGTTAGTTTCTTCAGGTTTCGTTTTAATTTTATTTACTTTATAACAAAACCAAATTTCCCGTATATTCGTGAACCAGCTAGTTTCCTGAAACTAAAGATCGAGGTTAGCAGAGGTCAACCAAGCCCGTATAGATGTGCAGAGGTTAGCAGAGGTCAACCAAGCCCGTATAGATGTGAAGAGATTAGCAGAGCTCAACCAAGCCCGTATAGATGTGAAGAGATTAGCAGAGCTCAACCAAGCCCGTATAGATGTGCAGAGGTTAGCAGAGGTCAACACAAACAAGGTCAATGTAGAACGAGTGCTTAACCTTGTTTCTAAATTAAAAACAATTTATAATGAACTTCCTTTGGATTCTGATGTTTAATGAAAAAAAGGAAAAGTCTTGCTACAGCAAAAAGATCTATATGACATAAACATTAACCATCTAAAACTTACATTGGACAACCATTGGACATAGGTTTTCCGTATTTGGCTTTGAATCATCAATGTGCAAAGCACTTACATAAAAGAAGTTAGGAAACACTATCCAGCAGCTGTCAAAGCATTACATGATAGCATTGGAGCTACAACTGTTTCAATGGTGTGGCGATGTTAAAAGAAATACATCAGTACTCAAACAAAGAATCTTCGGTCGTTGCTTGCATATTCGTAAATGACCTCAGTAAGGATTGATAGGAGGTTGTTAAACCAGCGAAAGAAGGATAATCAAGTGATTACAACACAACCACTTGTAATTATCCGACAAGACAATTCAAAACTATTTAAAATATAAACCAACAAATTCAAGCATTCGAATCAATCTGGCTTCAGAATATAAAACTAAAAGAAAACCACGTGTTTCATCACTAAAGAAGAACCATTGGAAAATCATTATGTTGAGATTTCAGCATAATGGTTCCAAAAAAACTGATAAAAACTGTCAAATCAGAACGAGGCGATCGGGGAAGACATCAAAGGTAACAAAAGATAGAGATAACCTAGGAAAACCATGGGTTTTCTAACAAGGCTACATTAAAGAAATCAACATTGCAAATCAATGCATGGCGGTGAGCTGAAATCACCATAACCAACTGAAACAAAACTGATTTAAGGATCGGCGCTATATGTATGTTATTAATGGCTACGCATCATGAATGTGCCTAAATTGCAAAAAATTCTAAAAAACCCAATTTGAGAATAGGAAGTAAACTAAGTTGATTGCTAAAATCTTAAAAAATAAAATCAAGCGTCACCTTCATTCAAGCAACTTATCTGTTCTCTCAGTTCATCAAGCTCGGATTGTGCTTTGTTTTTCATTATCAACAGTTCATTCTTCTTTGTTTCCATTTTATTTAAGTCCAAGCGTAACAGCATCATATCAACCTCTGACACGAATAGTTCCGGGCATTTAGTTTTAAGTTCGTCTTCAAGCAACATGATCTCTTTCCGGAAATCATCCAGCTCCTCTTTCTCGTACATCAAAGTGTTCAATTCCCCAGATACATTTTCCTCTAATACAATCTCTGTCTGATCTATTTCTTGTTGCAAAAGATGGTTAGTGATATTTTCTTTTGAATTAGTCGGCAAAAAAGGATCAAGTGAACCAGAGATCCGAGAAGGTTGAGAAGAAGACGAAACACTATTATGTGATATTTCTTCAGCTTGTAGGTTTATATCCACCGATTTCCAATCATTACTGCTCGACACTGAAGGAGGTGATGGACAGATCAACTCTGCATGAAGTTCATTACAAGAGGAGACAGATGAACATTTTAACAGTTCTAAGTTGTTTGAAGCATCATTTTGCAATGTTAACTTTTGTTTTGTAGATTTTGAGTAGAAACTTTCATTACGTTTTACGTCAATTAGATTGAAACGTCCTTTCGCGTTTTGGAAAGCAAACCCACCGTGGGGTTGAAAGTTTACCCTGAAATGACTCAATAAAAGGTCGCAAGCTTCCCATGATGGTAATTTTACATGAAAAAGTTTATCATCTTTATGGTAAACCACCTTGGAAACAGTGAAAATGGGTGGTAGCCATTTGTTTAAAATAGAAGTTATCTCCTCATTTGTTGTCTGAGATGGTACTTTCTCCAAATACACATGGAATTCTTCGACTTTTTTCTCTGGATTTGGCTCTTGTCTTGTCTCGACTTTTTGTTTGGTCTCTTTTTTCTTTCCATGATAGAACATAAGTTTGAGAGTAGAACTCTTGTTACCTTGGTTAACAAACCAGTAACCTTTTTCACCATACTTTTCTTGGAAAATGTTCATTATGGCATTGCAGTCAGATTGGGATGCGAATCTTACATAGGCGTTTAGTTTCTGCTTATGAAGAGTGTTTATTTTCAAATCAATATGTGCTATCTTTGTTTCAGGTTGGAGTTGATTAATCAGCTCTTTCACCTCTGATTTTGTAGTTCTGTTTGGTAACTGTTGAAACATGAGTGTTTGACTAGATGAATTCTCATCATATTTTGAATCCTCAGCAATGTTTTGAGTGTTTTCGTTATCAAAGGTTTCAGTGTCCCAGTCCTCCTCTGTAGGGCAAAACAATCTCTCTGTGTCTTGATTAGAAGCATTTTCCTCATTTTGCAAGGGCTTTATGTTCAAGTCATTTTCATTTTTTGGTTTGGCTTTGCCTATATATTTTTTTACTCTGACCATTCCAATATTAGCAAAGCCGTCTTCAAATGCAAAGCCTTGGTCATCAAAGTTCGTGCTGTAAAAGTCTATTATTTGTTGAACTTGTGAATAGCATGATAAAGTCATATAAGCTGTTTTGCATTTTCGTTTTTTATTATCAACCAAATCAATTTTTGATATTGTGATTTCGTTGACCCAACCTTTCAAGACATTCTCAATATCACTTTTCATTGAACCAATTGGAAGGTTTTCCATCATAATTTTATTTTCATTTTGTGACATTTTAATAGTTCTTTTTCTAAAAAAGAAAATACATAAATATTAAAAATATTCTTTACTGAAAGGGTAGGGTGTCAATGTTAGAGAATAGAGAAGAGTTGGAAATATTTTGACAAATAAAACACATTTTTAATATCCCGCATTAAAAACGGTAGGCACGCACACCAAATATAAAAAGAACAAAATGGTCACAATGGTGTAATATTCCATAGCTGGCTATTACGATTGTCTAATCAGATTTCATGCAGACTAAAAGAAGACAATTTTGAGAAATAAATCACTCTGGAAATTTTGTTGCAAGAAAGCGTATTATTCAGCATAAGATCTATGATTCAAATCAACTCTCCGTAATAAAATGGATTTTGAATGAAATCAAAATATATGATGAAACGAACAGAGTAAAACCCTTCGTTAAGTTTGGTCCACGTCTTTAAACTCGGCCTATACTCGTGTAATGCAGTGAATCTAAATATGTGACTCCCCAAGCGATTTGAAGTACATAAAAGTCTCATGGTTTCTGCCTACTTTTTCAGTCCCCCCTTAAAATGCAATTTTGCCCTTAAAGAAAACTCCCCCCTTAAATTGAACAAAAATTACCGGTACCCCTTGTTAGAATGTCCCCCCTTAAATTGAACAAAAATTACCGGTACCCCTTGTTAGAATGTCCCCCCTTAAAATGAAAAAAAAGAGGAATCCCGACTCTGATTTCTATTTTTAGACTTTGACAATAACAAAGTACAACGATTGGTTTGATATCAATGCCATCAACATTATATTAGGTACATAATGATATCCAACTAAATAAAATTCAATAAAAAGAAATCATTGAAAATAAACTGGATCCTATAATCAAATGATACAAATAAAGCTTTTTATGAATAAAACCAAACAAAAGATGCAGTACCTGGTATAACAGTTGTGTTTTGTTCATATCTTAGGCCTTGTAAATTATCTTTATCATTAGATTTGAACTGGGAATGTTTTTTGATTGTAGTCCTAGTTTAACTTAGGTCGAGTAAGTGGTCTTCCCAAGTAGAGAATTTAGGCAGTAAAATACAAGTAAGATTTCATGCTTATGACATTGATTTTGGATGTGACTGAAAATGTCAAAGATTATTAATGACAAAGATCATTGATGTCTACCAACTATTGCAAGAAAAGCTTTGTACCCTTCAGCCAACAATTTTTACAATAGAGAGAGAGAGAAGAGAGTATGCAAGTAGTAAGATTTTGATGGTTCTAATTCACTGATGATTCTAATTCAATGCCGAAAGTGAGTGACACTACAGAAAGTGAGTGACACTACAGAAAGTGAGTGACACTCCAGAAAGTGAGTGACTCTACGTCATTTTCCCTATCGGAAACACCCGAAAACACTGGAATTTGACCAATGAATGTTACTAAAATTGCAACACATGGGTTCAAATTCAACACCTCCAGCACTACCTAAAGTGAGTGACACTACAGAATAAGTTCTAAGTGGTAAATAATTTTCTATAAAGGCCTTTTTAGTCTAATCTTTCATAATTCATAAAAACTGAGTACATTGTTGACAATAACAACATATAAAAGATTTGATATATAGGTAATTTTATCAGCAACAAGAAACATGTGCAACAATAAAAATAGAAATAGCAACAATTCTAACTAAAAAAATAACCTTAATAAGTCTTATTTTTAATTGTAAAAGATGAATTTGGAAACGTCTTCAAGGCATTTGATTGAAGATTCTTTAAGCGTTTATTGAGCTTGGACATTTTTTGAGGTAAGCAACACTGATGCAAGTGTAAAAATCGGGTCAGGTATAAACAACTCGAGGTGTTAAAATAAAATTGCCTGATTTCTAAGCAAAACAAAATGAAATTCTCAAAATGGAAGAACAAACGAACATTAAATTTTGATGTTGAAAACGTTACTTTGATAAAGACAAGGAAGAATTTTTTATCATAACTCAACGACCCAGTGGACAACATTTGAAGTCCAAAGAAAATTCGTGAAGTAGGCTCGGAGGAGTACCCAGAGTCAATTATATTACTATTGTCCTAGCCACTGGAAACAAAGTGTGCGTAGAAGATGGTTTTTTTTTGAACTTCACGAAAGTTGTTAATGAAAGGGAATAAAAGATATGTAAATATTTAGGATTTTAGAATTGTTTAAATGAATGTAAAGATGCTCATTATTATACATACGAATGTATTTAATTTAATTTCTCAATAAATGAAAGAGTAAAGAATCTTATTGCGAGACTGTATGTTTTATGCTAGAACTAGTTGAAACTCAAAACTATAATCCAAAAACCCTATGTGACACTACTTTGAGCTAAATTCGTAGAGACAATAAAAAAGAAATAAGAAAACAAAAATAATTATTGCTTGATGGTAATATATTTCTAGCTTACAAAAACAATGTTATCATTTACAAGGATCAAATCTCATTCTTTCATTGCATCATTTGGAATTTGTCGATTAATTAGAAAGCGACGTTTTTCAACAGCGAAATCCAATGCTTCTTCAAAGTCCATATCTTCCTCATCTCTAACCCTTTCTAAAGTTTCCATCACAGATTTATGTGTTTTTATCCTTTTTCATTGCTCGAAGAAAAAGGATCTTGTATTTATAAATCTCATGAATTGATAAGTCAGTCTCATGACATTCGTTCAACATGCTCTCCCAAATATTAAATGTTTCTTCAACACCTTGAGATTCTTCACTATCACTGGACATGGACTCGCTGTCTGTAAAGTCCTCATCAGACTCTTCATCTTCATCTTCTTCTTCAGATTCTTCAGGGTGGGCCTTTGCAACATGTCGATTGTAATTGCTTTTATTGGAAAAGGTCTTTTCGCAATCTTCACATTCATACATCGTGTTTCTCCCGTTGATTTTAAACTCATTTAAAGAAGTAGCGCCTTTGCTTACGAATTTATATGCAAAACACAAGAGTAATCCGATATCGGGTTTCTCTTTAGGATCCTGGTTTCTCTCTAAGATCTTTGTTTCTTCCAGATTACCTAGACTTTATTGGTCCACGTTCGTTTCTTGGTCCGGGACTAGCTTGAGAAATCTAGTCTTACTTGATCCTCTTTTGGGACTCGGTAGTCCTATACCTAGTCCTTGTTAGTCCTTTTTTTAGACCAACCAATTCTTATTGGTGGCTGCAAAGTAATCCTTTTTTGTGTCAACATATAGTCCTTTTTAGACTTCTATTGCGACTACCCGATTCCTGTTTCGGACTACTTAGTTTTGATAAATCCTTTTCGGAATTGGCTAATTCCTGTTTTGGATACCCAATTTAAGCTTCAGGAGTATCTAATCCTCTTTTGTATCTACATAGTCCTAGTTTAATTATCCTTAGGATTACCAGGAATACCTAATCCTTCTTTGAAACTAACCAATCCTTATTTGGGATTGTCTAATCTAATCTTTGGGACTAACTAATCCTCATTTGGGATTGCCTAATCCCTCTTTGGGATCAACTAATCCTCATTTGGGATTACCTAATCCCTCTTTGGGATCAACTAATCCTCATTTGGGGACTAGCTTGAGAATCTAGTCTTACACGATCCTCTTTTTGGGACTGAGTAGTTCTGTACCTAGTCCTTGTTAGTCCCTTTTTTGAGACCAACCAACTCTTGTTGATGGCTGCGTAGTACTATTTGTGTCAACATAGTTCCTTTTCGGAATTGGCTAATTCATGTTTTGGATACCCAATTTAAGCTTCAAGAGTACCTAATCCTCTTTTGTGTCTACATAGTCCTAATTGTCCTTAGGATTACCGGGATTACCCAATCTTTCTTTTTGGGACTAACTAATCCTCATTTGGGAATATCTAATCCCTCTTTGGCGCTAACTTATCTATGTTTGGGACTGCGTGATTATAGTTAATCCCTCTTTTAGGTTTACTTTAATCACTAGTTGGATTCTTTCTTCCAATTCACACCAAAGGTTTACTTATGGTATGTTGTTGTTGTTTTCTTTTTTGTTTTTGTTTTACTCGTACGCGTGCGTTTTTGTTTGGTGTGGGATTTTATTATTTTGTTAGTTACACCCGTAAGTCCCGCCAAAGGCGGGGCTTACGCCCCGGGCCCCGTCAGAAGTGCAGTGAAGGTTAACTTTAGGGATGCTATAAATCCAATCAACTTTGACGTTTAGGTCATCACTTTGTTATAAACACCTTTGCAGATTGTTTTTCGATTTATCAAACATTTCATTAAAATCGGTGTGCAATCCAATTTACATATTCTACGGTTAGAAAGTAGGACTTCAACGCTTTCAAAAGATCTTCCTGGTGCTTGGTGAACAACCATACTATTCTATCAAACTCTTTATCGAAAATATAATTTCTGTATTTCATAAGATTTCGGCCAAAAAAAAAGCTTTCTCTGCACCTCCTGAACAGCTACTCTTGTCTCCTGAATAGACGGGGGGGGGTCCGAATAAACAGGGGGTAGGAAAATTTTCTAAATTCTAAAAAGCGGGGGGATGGAATAAGAGGACAGGGGTAATTTGAAGACATAATTTCTTAGTAGTCGTTACGACTTTTACTGTAAACGTATTAGCTTCAAATGTGTTTATCACAAAGTAATAGTTGATTGGATTTATAGCATCCCTAAAGTTAACCTTCACTGCACTTCTGACGGGGCCCGGGGCGTAAGCCCCGCCTTTGGCGGGACTTACGGGTGTAACTAACAAAATAATAAAATCCCACACCAAACAAAAACGCACGCGTACGAGTAAAACAAAAACAAAAAAGAAAACAACAACAACATACCATAAGTAAACCTTTGGTGTGAATTGGAAGAAAGAATCCAACTAGTGATTAAAGTAAACCTAAAAGAGGGATTAACTATAATCACGCAGTCCCAAACATAGATAAGTTAGCGCCAAAGAGGGATTAGATATTCCCAAATGAGGATTAGTAAGTCCCAAAGAAAGATTGGGTAATCCCGGTAATCCTAAGGACAATTAGGACTATGTAGACACAAAAGAGGATTAGGTACTCTTGAAGCTTAAATTGGGTATCCAAAACATGAATTAGCCAATTCCGAAAAGGAACTATGTTGACACAAATAGTACTACGCAGCCATCAACAAGAGTTGGTTGGTCTCAAAAAAGGGACTAACAAGGACTAGGTACAGAACTACTCAGTCCCAAAAAGAGGATCGTGTAAGACTAGATTCTCAAGCTAGTCCCCAAATGAGGATTAGTTGATCCCAAAGAGGGATTAGGTAATCCCAAATGAGGATTAGTTGATCCCAAAGAGGGATTAGGCAATCCCAAATGAGGATTAGTTAGTCCCAAAGATTAGATTAGACAATCCCAAATAAGGATTGGTTAGTTTCAAAGAAGGATTAGGTATTCCTGGTAATCCTAAGGATAATTAAAAAAGGACTATGTAGATACAAAAGAGGATTAGATACTCCTGAAGCTTAAATTGGGTATCCAAAACAGGAATTAGCCAATTCCGAAAAGGATTTATCAAAACTAAGTAGTCCGAAACAGGAATCGGGTAGTCGCAATAGAAGTCTAAAAAGGACTATATGTTGACACAAAAAAGGATTACTTTGCAGCCACCAATAAGAATTGGTTGGTCTAAAAAAAGGACTAACAAGGACTAGGTATAGGACTACCGAGTCCCAAAAGAGGATCAAGTAAGACTAGATTTCTCAAGCTAGTCCCGGACCAAGAAACGAACGTGGACCAATAAAGTCTAGGTAATCTGGAAGAAACAAAGATCTTAGAGAGAAACCAGGATCCTAAAGAGAAACCCGATATCGGATTACTCTTGTGTTTTGCATATAAATTCGTAAGCAAAGGCGCTACTTCTTTAAATGAGTTTAAAATCAACGGGAGAAACACGATGTATGAATGTGAAGATTGCGAAAAGACCTTTTCCAATAAAAGCAATTACAATCGACATGTTGCAAAGGCCCACCCTGAAGAATCTGAAGAAGAAGATGAAGATGAAGAGTCTGATGAGGACTTTACAGACAGCGAGTCCATGTCCAGTGATAGTGAAGAATCTCAAGGTGTTGAAGAAACATTTAATATTTGGGAGAGCATGTTGAACGAATGTCATGAGACTGACTTATCAATTCATGAGATTTATAAATACAAGATCCTTTTTCTTCGAGCAATGAAAAAGGATAAAACACATAAATCTGTGATGGAAACTTTAGAAAGGGTTAGAGATGAGGAAGATATGGACTTTGAAGAAGCATTGGATTTCGCTGTTGAAAAACGTCGCTTTCTAATTAATCGACAAATTCCAAATGATGCAATGAAAGAATGAGATTTGATCCTTGTAAATGATAACATTGTTTTTGTAAGCTAGAAATATATTACCATCAAGCAATAATTATTTTTGTTTTCTTATTTCTTTTTTATTGTCTCTACGAATTTAGCTCAAAGTAGTGTCACATAGGGTTTTTGGATTATAGTTTTGAGTTTCAACTAGTTCTAGCATAAAACATACAGTCTCGCAATAAGATTCTTTACTCTTTCATTTATTGAGAAATTAAATTAAATACATTCGTATGTATAATAATGAGCATCTTTACATTCATTTAAACAATTCTAAAATCCTAAATATTTACATATCTTTTATTCCCTTTCATTAACAACTTTCGTGAAGTTCAAAAAAACCATCTTCTACGCACACTTTGTTTCCAGTGGCTAGGACAATAGTAATATAATTGACTCTGGGTACTCCTCCGAGCCTACTTCACGAATTTTCTTTGGACTTCAAATGTTGTCCACTGGGTCGTTGAGTTATGATAAAAAATTCTTCCTTGTCTTTATCAAAGTAACGTTTTCAACATCAAAATTTAATGTTCGTTTGTTCTTCCATTTTGAGAATTTCATTTTGTTTTGCTTAGAAATCAGGCAATTTTATTTTAACACCTCGAGTTGTTTATACCTGACCCGATTTTTACACTTGCATCAGTGTTGCTTACCTCAAAAAATGTCCAAGCTCAATAAACGCTTAAAGAATCTTCAATCAAATGCCTTGAAGACGTTTCCAAATTCATCTTTTACAATTAAAAATAAGACTTATTAAGGTTATTTTTTTAGTTAGAATTGTTGCTATTTCTATTTTTATTGTTGCACATGTTTCTTGTTGCTGATAAAATTACCTATATATCAAATCTTTTATATGTTGTTTATTGTCAACAATGTACTCAGTTTTTATGAATTATGAAAGATTAGACTAAAAAGGCCTTTATAGAAAATTATTTACCACTTAGAACTTATTCTGTAGTGTCACTCACTTTAGGTAGTGCTGGAGGTGTTGAATTTGAACCCATGTGTTGCAATTTTAGTAACATTCATTGGTCAAATTCCAGTGTTTTCGGGTGTTTCCGATAGGGAAAATGACGTAGAGTCACTCACTTTCTGGAGTGTCACTCACTTTCTGTAGTGTCACTCACTTTCTGTAGTGTCACTCACTTTCGGCATTGAATTAGAATCATCAGTGAATTAGAACCATCAAAATCTTACTACTTATGCAGACTCATGGGCCCCGGCGAGCCATTTGAGGGGGGGGCAAGATTTAGGAAAAAAATGTCGCCCACCATGGTTGGGCGACAAAGAAATTTTTTCACTTTTTACACCCTCAAAACAGCTTAAAACGTTATCTAATTGGGGAGAATAATAGTTTTTATTTATGGTTTGATTTGGTCTGTTAAAGGTCATTCTAATGTACATAACCTTCAATATAGCATGGTCTGCAAAATAGTGGGCATGAGATTGTGAGCACAAAAACGGGAAAGAAGATTATTATTAGACAAAGAAAATTATTATCAATAAAATATTTTAGTCCCCCCTTTTTCTTATTTTGATAGATTCTTGCAGCCCTTGATAAAGAATCCCCCCTTATTAAAAAAAATGACAAAAATCCCCCCTTTTTTAAAAGACAATTTTTTTGACCCCCCCTTATTTTAAGGGGGGGGGCAGAAACCATGCAGTATGATCGGTAAAAAGTCCAATCGGTAAAAAGACCGATCTTCTTTGGCCTCTACTCGACAGGTCTTTTTACCTTTTGGGCCGCTCGGATATTGAAGAAGGCCGATGCGAGCCGCTTATTAAAAGCGGCCACAGTGAAGCGGCCACATAGTAAGTTTTAAGCCGCTAACAGCGGCCCTTAGCGGACATTAGCGGCCCTTAGCGGACATTAGCGGCCCTTATCTTTGTTTTTCAATTTACTTACATTTTCAAGTACATTTGCAACAAAGAAACAAGAAAAAAAGAAAAAAAAAAGATAAAAGGGTGGGCGCTCAAAATAAAAAGGACCTAAGAAGCCATCAAATGTTGTAAATAAAATAAAATGATTGCTTCGGAAGCAATCATTTTATTTTATTTACAACATTTGATGGCTTCTTAGGTCCTTTTTATTTTGAGCGCCCACCCTTTTATCTTTTTTTTTTCTTTTTTTCTTGTTTCTTTGTTGCAAATGTACTTGAAAATGTAAGTAAATTGAAAAACAAAGATAAGGGCCGCTAATGTCCGCTAAGGGCCGCTAATGTCCGCTAAGGGCCGCTGTTAGCGGCTTAAAACTTACTATGTGGCCGCTTCACTGTGGCCGCTTTTAATAAGGGGAATCCCCAGTAGAGGAGAGGGAAAGCTTCTAAAAGGGCATCTCGCAAACTTTGCTTTCTTATAAGCTCCTGATTTGTCACAAGCTCCTGATCTGTGACGTTTCGAATGTTTGATGCAACTTTTAGAATGCGAGAGAGAGAAAAAGTGAAAATCACGTGAAAAGAAAGAGAACACACTCAGAAGGAGTGTATTTCATCACTATTTTTGGTAAAAGTTTTGGGTGGTACAGTCACTTTCGATCGGGGTTGTGGACGGCGAAATATGAAATTTGTTGTTCTTTAAAAATTTGTCGTTCTTTTTGTCACTTTTTAATAGTTATTTGTCATTCTTTTTAGATGATCTGGAAACGTTAGATGAACAGTCTCAATATCCCCGTCTCAGTCAGTGGAAATCTCTATTTTTATTTTAGACAATGTAATGTAATCTTTATAGCCAAAATTTGGTAAAACTTTAACTGAATTCCACAAGCTTAAGCCGAATCCAATAATTACTTTTACCGGATTTAGTTAAACTTTCTACCGAAGCGATTAGGTTAAACAGCCGAATTTAACAAAAACCATTTAACCGAAATTCGGTTATATATTTGAGAAGATCCCTAAGATATAAGCGAAAAAGGATTAATTAATCAAATACAAGGATTTAAATAATCGAATATGGGGGATTAAAAATAATTGACTATAGGAAATTAAATAGCCGAATCATTAATCGAACTTCATAAACGAAAATCGATTATATTTTTGAGAAGATCCCTAAAGAAGGCCGCTAAATAGGCTGCTGGCCGGTCTCTCGATCAAGAAAAAGACTCTAATAGAGGCCTTGAGGCCGTTCTTGGAAAAATTCCATTGGCCGCTTCATGGCCGATCTTCTAAAATGTTAGGCCGCTTGAAATCTCACTTCGCCGGCTATGAGACCGGTCTTTTACCCGCTTTAGCCGATCGGACTTTTGTGTATTCAAATCGCTTGGGGAGTCACATATATGATCTTATACTTTGATATAAATATTTTACTTATAATAATATACACAATGTCGTTAGCAGCCATAATATATTATCCTAAAATATGTAATAAATCTAACTAAATCTAAATAAATGATCAATATAAATTGTGTTACTGTTAATATAGTAATGATAAACACACTGTTTGCTATCTACTATATGAAAATAAAAGCCTACACTCTACAAAAATTTTAAAGTAAGATTTCAACATCTTACACTAGAGCTCAAGGCATATTCTAGAATTCATACCTCAAAAAAGTGTTGCGTGTAGTGTTGCGTGTAGCCACAGGCCAGGTATCAAACTAAATTATTCATTATTTGATTATTTGACATTATTTATCATCTGAATAATTAATAACACTATAATGAATATTTCATTTGGCTGAAATTATTTTAGCTCAAAATGTGAAATCTAGGGCAACAAGTGTAAATAAAATAACAAAGCATATCAAAGATATAACAAACAAAAAGAATTCTTATTCTTAAACAAAAAATTGTTTGAGAAAAGTGTTTTGGGAATAAGCGGAACAAATTTATATTGTAAAACCCCTAAAAAATTTTTATTCCACTAGAATTAGGAAAAATTGGAAAAGGGAATTTCTTTGATATTCATATTATAGATATTCCATTCCTGGGTTAGTAAATTTGCTTTAACCTCTTTTTTCTAGACACGTCGTATAAAAAAAAAAAAAAAAAGAACACTAAGATCATACTAAAACAGCCAAGCATGAGTTGCAGCAATGTCAAATTATTGAGCTATTTAATTGCTCATAGAGGTCATAAATCTCTGTAAATTCACTCGCTTTCTTCTTTAAATCTTTTCGTTTTTCGACCAAAGATACCGAAAGTTCCTCAAATTCCTTTTGAAGCAAAGAAAGTTCCTTAAGGGACATGAAAAATCCAGTACACTTGATTTTCAAATTGCCTTCAAAAAAGTCAATCTTTTCTAACAGCTGGCATCTCTCTTTTTCAATTTCGGATTTCAATTTGTCCAGTGCTGAAAATGGAGCTTTCTCTTCATTCGCTATATCAGTCTTTTTAAGTTGTTCATTTCCATTTGAGAGATTGTTTTCTTGTTGGCTGTTAACTTGGATAAACTCATCTTGTTTACTGACATCCTTTGTTTGTATTAACGGTGTCGAGATAGGAGCAGCTTTGGAGGTTTCTTTGGTTTTCTGGAAAGATTTTGGTCCTTTATATTTTTTATCTGGCTGGATATAACACAGTGTAATGTAAATATTTGTCTCATTGCCGTGCTTATTTCGGAAAGGAAATCTTGTTGAGCGGTCTGGATATCTTGAGCGATAATTGTTCACCAATTCATCCCGTATTTCATTAGTTTGTAATGTTACAAAAGCAGCCTCTGTTGGAACATTAGTTGGTGTATTTCTATTCTTCCATATAAATATTTCAGTGATGGAAAGATTTGTAGTAAATTGTCTCAAAATGTCTTGAACCTCATCTTCTTTGGTATAGAAAGGTAGATTTCCAACAAACACTTTTTTGTCTTCAAAGTTCATATTTTAACCTTAGGGAGTGGTTAGAAAGTATCTATTAGGGGGTGGAGGATTCTAGGGGGATGTCAAATGCTTTTCTTTCTCTCTTCCCATTTTTCTTCATTAATATCGATTTAATTATAAATCAGTGAGAGAGTGAGAGATCAAAGAACATTTCAAAGGCTCTGACCATAGTGAATTTTCATATTTGTTGTGTACCTATAATGTGTTTTTCTGACTGATCTATACAGTGAAACCATGACATATTATATATATTCTGTTAAGCTATTCCTGAATCTAAAAAAGTAAAAATTACCATTTAAAAAAAATTGATGGAGAAGAAATTGAAGACTTTACAGAAGAGTATATCAAATTTGAGGACCTTATTTTCGGCAAAGAAAAAACATTTTGAAAAATTTTTTTACACTTGATGGTGTATATTTTATTTAGTATTTTCAACACTTTCTCTCCTTGAGGTCAGATCTCTGATCTTCACCATATATATAAAAGATCTTTGTGAAAATTAAGCGATCAAATATACCTATTTACTTAGCATGAGTGGCAAACAAAAGGCAAAGCTTAAAAAAAACGCAATATTTCAAGCAAGTTTCAAACATTCACGCAGAAGATGCAATTTATGGTCGATTTTAGACCTAAAATGTGGCGAAAAGTAGAACTTGCGCATGAAATTTCTCGAGTTAGGTAAGGAAATCAGCTATTACCGTTTAAAAGTCTTCTATATTATTTTTCGAGAGCTTTCGAATGGTATATATGATATTGTCTGAAAATAAGTTTGAAATTTAAAAAAAAAATTGCCCTTAGGGTTTTGCCTGGGGAAACAAAATAGAAATTGCATGTTTGCAAAAAGGAATGTTCCACCAGTGGGATTTTAAGATTTAAACTGAGGCATAAGCACCTATAGAGAAGGTCTGGAGTTTCAGCTAGATATATTTTTTTCCTAGGGTACAAACTATTGGTCACTACCAGTCACGGAAATCCTTGCATTTGCACAGGGTTAAACATGCGGCAAATGCAACGAGTCGAACCAATCGAACAATCGAACTAATCGCACCCCATCGAACGATTAAAGTTCGATTAAAAAAATAGTCGAACCTAATCGAACACTCACAATTTTTGAAGCAATAGCAGTTCGATTAGTTCGGTCAGTAAAAAGTTCAATTAGTTCGATGATATTAAATCCTCATATATTCCCTTGCTTGTAAAAACTTTGTCCTGGCATGCGATTGCCATTTCGACAGTTCCCGGACTTAACAGCTTGACGTTTATTGTACAGTCATCTGGGGTAATTACGGGACAGTTAAAATAAAGGGGAAATATGGGACACCCCTAAAAACCTTGTTATTATTATAAATTTGGATTCAGATTGAGAGGATTTTGGAGAGTCATTCTAGCTGCTAGAAAAATGTCTAGTCAGACATTTCTAACATATACTTTTGATGTTTCAACAAAAGTTTCACATGTGACTATACAAATCAATTTTCGTAGTTTTAGAAAGAAGTTTTCAAGTGTCAGGAAGAGCTGCAATCACTTTGATTATATTTGACTGAATTCTGACATCAAGATACTATGGTTTGAGATTATAATAGTCTCATTATCAAACAAGGCACCTTATCCCTAAAAAGTGTGTCCCATATTTACCCCGTAGTCAAATCTTAATCTTGACAAACTTATTTGAAGGTGTTCTGAGGGCCATAAAAATTTCAAGTCAACCTGCAGGACAACACAGAGCTGCACAGAGTTTGAATTTGTTGAAATCTTGCCATGCTTGGTAAAGGGTGATTTAAAAAAGACTGCAAAAAGTTTTTGACAACAACATAATTTTCAAGTCAACCTGCAGGACAACACAGCAGAATTTGAATTTGTTGAAATCTTGCCATACTTGGTAAAGAATTGCAAAAGGTTTATGACAACATCTCAAAATCAAAACACATCAATCCAGTCAAAAATCCACTATAACAAGCATTTAATTAGAAACTGTTTAAAGCAAAAGAAGAAAAGCAAAAACCGGATCACTACCCTTTTCTTCAAGTAGCAACAATAATTTGCCATTTCAAGAAAGCATAGATGCAAAATATTCAACGAATTTCAAATGGCAAATTTGATCTATTCCTACATTAAGAACTCTTTGAAACAAAAAGAAACAAAACGCATTGATCTCTAAACAAAAGTGATTAACCACAAACTAAATTTAACTTGACCTAACCATAACAAGAAAGAGATACAAAAATAATTAAAAAACAAGCAACATGCTGAATGGACCTACCTTGATCAATATCAGATAAAAGTAGGTATTCTACATATTTTACTATTGGTATTGAGCAAACACAATAAGTTTTAGAACAATGCAAAAACGTCTGATTTATTTTCTTTTATCATTGTGTAACTTGGTCGTCTTTTTTTGAAAATTTTATGACAAAAAAAAATTTTCCTTAGAAAAATTACTTCAGCCACATTTTAAGGTACCTAGCACTCTATCTTTCTGACAAAAATCAGGAAAAACTAATGAAGCAATTTTGCACCAAGTCCAAAAAACCTTATTTTTAGGTAGTTTTTGGCCCAAATTTACACACATTTTTTTTTTCAAAATCGGGCTCCGTCACTTATAGGCATTGCTATTTTGTATCATTGTGCAAAAAATGAAAAAAAAATAAAATAAAAAGCCGATCCCGAGAAAAGCTGCTAAAAGGAAAATGGTAAACAGAATTTCCCCCCAAAAAGAAAATTCGTATTTTACGACGAAAAAAAATTTTCCGAGAAAAATTGCTTAAGCCAAATTTTAGGGTACCCTGCACTCCATCTTTCTGCCAAAAATCAGGAAAAACTAATGAAGCAGTTTTGCACCAAGTCCAAAAAAAGACCTTATTTTTAGGTAGTTTTTGGCCCAAATTTGCGAAAATCCGTATTTGACGACGAAAAAAAATTTTCCGAAAAAAATTACTTCAGCCACATTTTAGGATGCCTTGCACTCTATCTTTCTGCCAAAAATCAGGAAAAACTAATGAAGCAATTTTGCACAAAGTCCAAAAAACCTTATTTTTAGGTAGTTTTTGGCCCAAATTTGCCCCCCAAAAATATTTTTCAAAAATCGGGCTCCGTCACTTTTCAGGCATTGCTATTTTGTATCATTGTGCAAAAAATAAAAAAAAACTAATGAGCCAATCTCGAGAAAAGCTGATAACAGGAAAATGGTAAAAGGGAATTTCCCCAAAAAAGCGAAAATCCGTATTTGACGACGAAAAAAAATTTTCCGAGAAAAATTACTTCAGCCACATTTTAGGGTACCTTGCACTCTATCTTTCTGCCAAAAATCAGGAAAAACTAATAAAGCAATTTTGCACCAAGTCCAAAAAAACCTTATTTTTAGGTAGTTTTTTGGCCCAAATTTGCGAAATCCGTATTTGACGACGAAAAAAAAATTTTCCGAGAAAAATTATTCACTTCAGCCACATTTTAGGGTACCTTGCACTCTATCTTTCTGCCAAAAATCAGGAAAAACTAATGAAGCAATTTTGCACAAAGTCCAAAAAACCTTATTTTTAGGTAGTTTTTGGCCCAAATTTGCCCCCCAAAATTTTTTTTCAAAAATCGGGCTCCGTCACTTTTCAGGCATTGCCATTTTGTATCATTGTGCAAAAAATTAAAAAAAACTAATGAGCCAATCCCGAGAAAAGCTTGTAACAGACGAACGGACAACGGTCAAATTAAAGGACCTCCCGGTAGGTCCAAAAATAAGAGCTAGGATCCTTTTTATCGAAGCCCTTTATCCCCATCTCTTTTAAAAGACTAATGAAGCAGCACAACGACAATCACTTCAAAATTCTAGTGCCAGAATTTATCCCGATTCGAGAAAAAAAGGAACAACAAAAGCCAGAAAGCAAACATTCAAGTGGAAGGTTGAATTTAAAATTACATATTCAAGTGAATACTGATAAGCTTGCCTCAATAACTTTACCAGCCTTAAAGACTTTAAGAAAACAATACAAAGATTCATACCGAAAATTAAAGGAGGGGTGGCAATCAGAATGGGTTAACCGTGGCAATGAGAGTTGATGGACGTTTTCAGTTGACTCGTAGCGAGGCTTCAATTATTGTTGTTGATCGCTCCTGTGAGGGCGTTTGAGGCGGTAGCGGGTGAAGAGGTTGTCGTTTGTTCGTTATTTGGTTATTTGAATGGACAAAGCCAGCTGTTGATTAAAGAGATCAATGTTACCAGGATATTGTTTCCATCGCCTACTGAAGAAATTGGTACTGTTGATGGAGTTTGGGCAATCTTGAGCATGGCGTCCTCCAGTTTTTTGGTCCCCCCTAATAAGAGCTAAAATCCCCCATCTGGCCTTTTCCCCCCACCTGTCTTTAAAATTTGTGCTCCCCCCAATTGGGAAATCCCCCTAGCAGTATTGTATAAGGGTTGCGAAGTGATGATCCAGACTTGCCTCAATTCGCAAGCTATAGTAGCAAAAAAAAGACTCAAAATCCCTAGAAAGACAGGCTCATAAGCCTGAATGCCCAAACACACCAGGAAGGTCTGTATTTATCCTATTACTCCCCCCACTAGGTAGAGGACTGAATATACCCTCTATTCGCCTTTCTCCCCCCATCAAGCTTGAAAATTTCACTTCCCCCTGGCACCAAAATCTGATTCCCCCCATCTTCCTGGGGGGGGATGATCCCATGTTGAGTAATCGAGTAATCGATAAATAATCGATAAGTAATCGATGGATTAGATATCGATTAACCGATAGAATCGATAGGTAATCAGACCTTCAAAAAATCTTGAGTATCGATCAGCGATTGATTATTTCCAAGCTATTGATTACTTATCGAACACATATCAACTACATACAACCTATCGATTACTTATCAATCATTTATTGATTGTTAACAATCATCGATTACTTATCGTTCATGCATTGATTACTTATCAATTATTTACTTATCTAGATCACGTATTGTTATCACTGATGGATGTGACAGACTATTGACTACATTACCGGCCCTTTTTACGCCGGCCCTTATTTCACCAACGAGCCCAAAAATAACGCTAATAAGGCCCGGCGTAAAAAGGGCCAAGATAAGGTATTTAATGAAGTAAAGAAAATTTCTGGAATTCGCCAAATCTCATACCAATCGTATTACTTTGAATAAACGCCCGCTTTCGAATTAATAATGATCCTCCAAAAAGGCAAACCATTCAATAACGCCCCTTCTCTAAATAAAACGGTAACTTTGTTTTTTTTTTAACTTTTTTTTGTTCATCAGCCTTTCAGAGGGTTTGAGATTGCTTCAGCCGAAACTTACCGTATGCTTATAAAAAAAATGAGTGTAGTAGCTTTTCTAGGCCCTTATGCTACCAGGGGATTGGATTCAATTCAAAAGTACATCCCAATCGAGATTAGCGATAAATGTTGCTTTTAATTTCGCGAAAATGAAGAAGATTCGAGAAATCGAGAAATTTAGTCTCGCAAAGGCGAAAGTTAATCCAATTAAACTACCACTCCCTAAAATCTAACAAATAATTGATCAAAAATCGATACCTAGTTGAGCGATTAACTATTTGATCGACGATTAATCAATTTTTGATCGATATGTATATAATCGATATGTATCAAAAGCTGTGATCAAAAGCTGTGATCGATAGCCGATCGATTTTTAATCGATACTTAATTTAAACGAAGTATAATCGAACTATAATCGATAAACAATTGAGCTTTGAAAAAATATTGAGTATCGATTACCTATCGATTCTATCGGTTAATCGATATCTAATCCATCGATTACTTTAGGCGGCAATCACAAATATCTTCGTTTTGCGTCGCCCGACCGATCCTCGAAAGTTGAGTAAAATTGAGTCGGTGAGTCGGCGGAAATTCCACTCTTTTTTGCCTTTTTTGCCTTTTTAATTCAATTGCCTTGGAAATTCATACATTTTCTTCTCTCGCCTGGGAAATTTCGAACTTTGGTGAAAACTTTTGCCCTCGGAAATCCTGTGTCGTCATCATTACATGCGCCATTTTGGGGTCAGAGGTCACAGTGTTCAAAGGACATAATTTTAAACCACCCATTAGACGCGATTGTTTTGGCGGCTGGCTGGCTGGCAGTTTTATTCTCCAAGAATGCACTCTAAAAATGGATGGAAAAATGGAAACCCGAAGATTTTTACGACCGACCGACCGACCGACCGACCGACCGACCGACCGACCGACCGACCCGACCGACCGACCGACCGACCTACCGACCGCCGACCGCCGACCGCCGACCGGCCGACCGTCCGACCGACCGACCGACCGACCGACCGACCGACCGACCGACCGACCGACCGACCGACCGACCGACCGACCGACCGACCGACCGACCGACCGACCGACCGACCGACCGACCGACCGACCGACCGACCGACCGACCGACCGACCGACCGACCGACCGACTCACTTTTTAGACCCAACGAGGACGCGTAATGAAGATATTTGTGATTGCCTCCTTATCGATTATTTATCGATTATTATTTATTATTTATTACTTATACTCAAGATTATGGATTATATCGATTAACTACGTCTGGCTGCCTGGGTTATAGCTACCAGACCAAGACCGATCTGATTTTCAGGTATCGATCATTTCCACACTGCACTGGCATTGGTTTACAAAAGTGTTTGAGAAAAATGAATATATTATATATATTATGTTATTGTTATATGTTGTAGAAATCAGCACACTTGAGAAAAATGGTCCAGAGAAGACAAAATTTGTTCCGAAAAGACCAAAATGGGGTGACGTCTTTGTGTCAACGTCCCTAAATATTTTAGAACATGGCATTTCAAGCACCGATAATCACACTGCTTTAGCTTTACAATATTTATCATATAGAAGTTCATTAAGAAAAATACCCACACGCACAAGAGTATTTGTACCAAAACAGTATAGCATACCACGTGCAGGGCACACTGACCTTTATATAACCCTGGACCAAGCAATATCTGCCATCTTTGATTGGAGTTTTTTTAGAATTGTTACCCAAGGAGAAGCCATTGCAATGCTAAAAATTAACGTCTAACGCCGCTACATCATCAAAAGAATTTGAGGGAAAGTAGACCTAGCTCTCTCGAGGCATTTACACCGCTATCGAGTAGTGATTTTGCTTGGCTGGGATTGAGAAGCTTTGTCCAGGGTTATATAAAGGTCAGTGCAGGGCACCTCTGATTTGAGAAAGTGAAAGCGCATTGCAATGCGATTGGAACATTCGGGTCCAGATTCCCAGAGACCCGGAATTCCCGAGTTAAAAAACCGAGTCGCAAAAAACCGATTTATATTATCCCGAGTTATGAGGTCATTATTTAGGAATTTAAAGCGACGCAGTTTTTACTTTTCATAAATAGGTTTATTTTTTTGCTTCAGTTCACTTTCCGAATTATTTTTCATTTTTGCTTCCTTTCTTTAGCTTTATGCTTTCCGAGTTATTTGTTGATAGATATATTGATATATTTAACACAAATTGCCCCTTCAGGTAACAACCCCTTATCCCCACAGAAGCAGCCACCGACCTAAAATTTTCAAATGTCTGTTCTGATTTGCCAGCTGGAAGGATTTCCCCGAAATTAAGAACTAACAGTTCCTCGTTTTCCAGGGGAGAAATTTTTACTTCAGAGCAGTTATATTTTTCCAGCTAGGAGGTAAAAAAACTTTCGGAACAGGTACGAAATTACTAGGCGACTGACTTTATGATAAGTCTTTGCTTTATGCAAGTTAATTGGGCCTTAATTGTTCTTATCTACCAAAACTGACAAAATGTTATAAAAAACAGATCGCTAAATTCCAGCTCGACATTGAAGGACTTTTAAGAACAGGTACTTAATTTCCAGCTAGCATAGCATAGCAGTTTAAATATTTGTGCGAACAGATCGATAATTTCCAGGACATACATATTAAGGCAAAAGCATCTACCGAAGGGGGACTTCAGAATATCTGTTCTGAAGGCACGTTCCAGCTGGATATGGCGGTCTGTTCTTCGCGAACTAAAGAAAAAAGTTTGCTGGAAAAAAGTGGTCTGTTTCTACTGAAGATTGGAGGATTAGGACCAGCTGGAAAAATATTATCTGTTCTACTGAAGATTGGGTGCTTCAAATTGTAATGCTTTAAGTCGCTTTAAAAGTGCTAATCTTTAACGGATTGGAATTTTAAGATTCTTATGCAGTGCACACCACTGAGTTGAAGCCAATTTCCAAATCTGGCGATATGGTACCGTGAATACCAAACAAAGCTTAGCTTGGTTTGGTCCACATGTTCGGGAAATTGCACAGGATAGGATGCGCAACGTTGCGAAATTTCACATTTTTTTGCGTTATCATATTCTGCAGCGTTGCGAAATTCCGCAACTTTATTATCGCTGCATAATTTCGCAGCCCTGGCCTGCGTATGCTATGGACCAAAACCGGCGTCGCAGGGCCTTGACCAGGGTCTCAAAATAATGATCAGAATCTAACTTTTCATTATTCATAATCATTCTTGGAAGAAATGCTACTTAACTTTGTTCAAATATACCAGATTTTGGCCTAATTTTGCTTCTATTTCGTATTTGCGAAAATTGGTCGTCATAGTTGGTGTTCATAATCGCACACTTCCATTGGAAACGTTGTGAAAAATTACAGCGCACACCGAGGGAAGCGTTGCGAAAAAACGCAACATTGCGGAATTTTGTAATTCAACTCTAGGCGCATGAAAAAATTAGGGGCTTGAAAAAAGAATTATAGGCACTAGGGCGCCTTCAAATATAGGGCGCGCTAGGCGCGTGATATAGCAGACTCAAGTTTCAAAAGAAATCTTTTCTCTGACGCTGTGATACGACGATATGAATTGGCCTTTACGTGAAAACCACACGGATCACTAGACGATGTTATCGTCCGTTACAGTGATAGTAAAGGCGGGAAAATATGGCGGTATGGCGTTATGCTTATGGCGGTACACGGGAAAAAATCGGCGGGAGAGTTTCAAAGAAACGCGACTGGCAACTCTACTCTACCGACTGTACACTCGTTTCGGCAAAAAATACCGTTTGCGAATTTTCTTCGGCTTTGGGCTTTTTTCTTGGATAGTGATTCGTCTTAGTCTATAACATAGTCTAACGGATCACACGCTCCCTTCAGGAGATAAGCGGCTTAATTTCCGCCAAAAAATGAATTTAGCGAATCTAGCTCCTTCGTGGCTTTTGAAATCAATGGTGTACACCATGAATCTTTCTATGTTTAAAAGAAACTAAATTTGGATAAGTTAGGGCGTATCTACCTTAAAGGAAGAAATTTTGGCGGGAATTTAATTTGGCGGATGAACGAAAAAACTAAATTTTGCGGGAATTTAATTTGGCGTTTGCTGAAAAATTTATCCTTAATATGCCGTAAAAACAGCAAAAAAATGCAAAAACACCTTAAAAGAGATCATATTTTCAAAAAGTTTAATTTGGCGGGAATTTAATTTGGCGGATGGCAGAAAAAAGAAATTTTGGCGGGAACTTAATTTGGCGGATTCTGGCCAAATCCGCCGAATCCGCCAAATTTTCTTTCCGCCAAAATTTCTTCCTTTAAGGTAGATTTTTTTTAAATATTATTAAATCACAAATCACAAATTTGCTCAACCTCGTGCCCGGGTATTCCAGGCTTTATTTACGTTACTAGACGCCAGAGAATACCCTGGTGTTGGCTGATGCGCTAGTTCCCCCTCTCAGAGGGGGAACTTCTCAAAACAATACGTTATAAAAAGATCTGACGTTACAAAGTCACACTGCAATGCAATGGTTTCAAATCCAGGAACAAATGAAATCCGACGTTTTGTTTTTGAATTACGTAATCTTACGTGTTCGAAAACCAGCCAATGCGCCTGGGTATTATCTAGCGCTATCAGTAAGCATCAAAAAGCTGATAATACGCAGGGAACGAGGTTGAAATTTGCTGTCAATACCACCTATTTTCTACCCTGAGTATCAGAGGTTAAGTTTTCAAAGAATATATTAACCTCTGAAGACCAATAATAGAAATTTTATTGCGCATGTGTCAATCTAATCACTGTAGAAAGAATCAAAGATGAAGAGAAAATATTACCTTATTAATGTCTAGCAGACTTTATCAGTATGTAGTTTACTATTTACGAATTCCCCAGAAACCTCCAAGTGTAATTGAAGTGAGTTTCTTTCGAAAGAAATCTTTTACGTGATCCCCAAATGTATAACAGTAATTACTAAACTATTAATTATGGAAATGTCACTTTTAATTGAATCGAAATAATAGACAGACTTTATGTTATGATTCTCTATCACCTATCACTGACTCTTTTTAAAAAGCATTGATGATAATTTTTAGTTGTGTTTTCAACGACGGGAATAAAGATATCAACTTTGAACTTCATCCAAGATCTTGGATGGTCGTCATGGTTACTTTTGTCTTCGTTGATTTCGCGATGAATAGAATCTCGATTCGTCGGCACAGTGTCAATATATGATTTTGACCTGTGCTTTTCACAGTACCTATTTTCAGGCATTCACTTATGAAATTTTAGTTAGCGATTTTACGATTCATGACGTCATCTAATTCGATCAGATTATAACGTGAATCTATGAATATGGCTGCTATTGAACTCGAAAAGTGAGGATAGATTGTTAAGTTTTTGAGACATGCATTAAGTCACCCGAAGAAGCTCTTTAAAGAGTCCCAAAATCACGAAAATTTTCTTTAAAATCTCTTCTTAGCGATGTCGGAACTTTGCATGCAAACCTAGTTCTCACCGAATAATAAACCTTAAAAAAAACTCGAACTCAGGCCCTTTGTTTGTTTGTTTTTTATGATTCTGATATTACCGACGAAACAATTGTATCACTGTCCATATAAGTAAAATCAAAAAGTGATGCAAGTTGCTAAATGAATGGCAAAAAATTGTTTTTCTGAAAGTTTCAAAACTGAAAATTCATGTTCAAGTAATGCAACACCATGGTAGACAGACATACTTTAATGGAATTAATTTTCGCAGGAATTAAATTTCGCGGTTGAGCTCATCCGCGACGATTTGGTGGGGACTTAATTTCGCGAATGGTACTATCGGGAGACAATATTTTTACATTTTGTTGTGCCTTTTAACTACCAATTCATGTTGGTTGTTGAAATACGCTTTAGCAACGATTCTTTGATGCCAGTAAATATTAAAAAAATAGTTTATTTGACATTTTTGAGTTTTGTTTCAAAGTATTTTGCGAATAAGGCCTTTCGAAATTTCCATTGGGACTTAATTTCGAGGATGAAGCTGAAAATCTACGAAATTTAATCCCTTTAAAGTAGCAGTCTTTCAAGAAGAACTTGAATTTCGGAGCTAAAAACAACTTGATTTCGGATTACAGAAAAAGGAAATGAAATTGTATCATTTTTGTTGTTTTTCACAAAAAAATATAAACGATAAACTTTTGCTTTACAGCTAAATAAAGTGCGATAATAAATGCCAATGAAAATATCTCAAGAGATATGTACATCAATACATCAAGCATATACAAACTAGGTAAGAATAAAAAGAGCTCAATGATTTTCACTCAGCTTGGTCGAAAATTCGACATAGAAAAAGAATCTCAAATCTTGCTACAAGAAATTAAATGAACCATCATTAAAATTATAGTGAGCATTTCTAAATGCCCATCATATCGTGCAGACAATATTCTTCATTAGAAAGGCGTCCTTGCAGCAAACTATTTCTTCCCTACTCTTGGGTACCTAATAAACGGGGTTTTTGAAATAAGTGGGGTGGGTGGAAAATTCTCAAAACTTAATAAGCGGGTGGGGGGGGGGTTAGAATAAGAATGTCCTGGATGGGCAGGAGGGACGCTTATTAGATACCCGAGAGTAGTCAACCAGTGATTGGATAGAAATGGTGGCTAGTTTGAGAAAAGTAAATCAGAAGAAATAACAAGAGCGTCTAAAATGAATATAGTCCTGTTTTAGAAAGCCGTATTGTATTTACACTGTTCAATCAATCTCAATGACAACTTTCTTTGATGGCGGCATGTTCGAAATATTTGATAACGGGGTAGTCGCAGGTCTTTTGTCACCTATTTCAGAATGAACGTTCGGGAAAGCTTTCAATTTAGTTCGCAATTGTTCCAATTCAGTCATTAGAGTTTGATAAGCTTTCAACTTCAAACTGTAAAATTCTCTCCCTTTTTTCAATTGAGCGGTGGCATTTCTTCCCGTACCGTGAGTAGACGCTCTGAAACTGTAACCTTTTTGAGGGTGGTATCCTTGATGCTTACTTGCCCAGTTTCTGGCATGAGCAATTCCATTGAAATTTCGATAAGCAAAATCCTCTCGCGGACTTCGAAGGAATTGCTGAACCGTTGGGTGATCAGTTAAGATAGCATTAGGTTGAACCCAACTTAATTTCGGTTGACCAAAAGATTGAATGAGCTGCAAATTCGAAACGCGTACGAGGAGAAGCTTTGCATACATCTCTGTAGCCACGTATTTCGGTCTAAGGTCGTTAATCAATCGTTTGAGGACGGATGAAGGAGCGGACATGTTTGAATAATCGTTAATTTTCAGCTGAGCAATGGAAATGAAACGTAGTACGATATCACCAAAGTTGGTTAAATCATCGAATAAAACTTGAACAAACCCCAAGATGACTTTGTAATCAGGATCACTAACTGTTTTGTTTTGGACGAGGAACAGCTCCAGTGAATCCACTCCAGTGTTGAGAAGCTTTTTGAAATTGTCAGTTATGATACCAGAGGGAACTTGACTGATACTGAATGCACAGTTTTTGAAATCTTTCTTAATAAAGTCAATTTCTAACAGCGTTGGTAAAAGAGGTAGAGACAATGACCAGCTTTCATCGTTGAACAAAAAAGTCAACGTTGCCGAATACGATTTTAGATCAGGTTTTACACCATTTTGTAAGAGAAGTGTATAGAGTCCTAAGATTGCTTGAAAGTTATTGTTTGGTCTTAACGTTTCCTTATTGTCAGATGTACATAGAGTCGCGAGAACGTTGCCAAGGGTTTCCATTGAGTTAGAGACATACTTGGTTGCAATGAATTTACATAGGATGTCTTCAAATGTTCTTCCTTTTTCAAAAATAAACAAAATCAAGGCAGACATCGATTTCGCGTTACGCAGAGGCTGCAATGTGATCAGATTTAACAGCGAATCTAAGAGGGACTTCAAAACGATAGAATGGTCAGGAACATTTTTCTCTTTGAAGACTGCGAATAGCTCGTTCAGGGTCATGCAAAGTAGATCAGGGTTGGCAATTTTCTTGCAGGAAACGATAAATTTAGCAGATGTTTCATTTGAAGGTGTGTTACTCTGGTAAACGACGTTTGCGATGTTGACAATTTCTTTCAGATTCGATCCGTTCAAAGTTGTGTTATCCATCCAGCTCATGTAAGCACACAAAAATAATTTGAAAGCTTCAGAGTCTGTACACGACTGTTTATCTTTTAGTAGTAAACCCAAAAAAAGTCCGATAACTGGTAATTTGTTGTTTGCAACGAGGGCGTCGCAAAGCTCTTGAAGTTGTCTTTTATAGAATAAGTTTTCGATAATTTGTTTTATAGCCGAGAACAAATTTGATGCAATGGTATCGTTAGAATGCGATGTAGTTGGTTTTTTCATGAGGTCGATTAATCCGTTGAAGGCGCGGAAACTTTGTCTGGTTTTCAGGAGACAAACGAGAGCACAAGTGGGAAAGAAGTGGAAGGTTGGAGATAATTTGAGTGCAAGTCATGATTGAATCCAACCATCGTGTGCCAGACAATTCATTGTTGAAGATCAGTGAAAAGATTTCTCCCCATAAAGGGTAGAACTCTTCTCCAGTTAGTTTTTCCACCTTTCGTAAACTCAGTTCTATGATTTTGTGCGCGATTTCTGTGATGCCATTATGGTTGTAAGCTTTCATCCATCGGAGATAATGGTTAATTGGAGACGCAACGATGACAGATTCAACTTCCTCTTTAATGGATTCCCACGATACTGAATTCAGCAAATCGGCTACAGGTTTCTCGATGTTCTCGTAATAGATGCTGAAGATTTCGCCATCACCACGATATGCATATGAAGATTTACTTCCATTAAGAACGTTCTTGACGAACAAATTGGCAAGGTCAGGGTCTCGTGTCTTCTCCAGCATTGACATGACTTTCGTCATACTTTTTCGACCAGGCGGTTGCTTATTGACGATATTTTGGGGCTGTCTGGAATAGGGCTTTTCATCCTTGTAAGCAGAAGCTTTGAACTTTGTCAAAAATGTACGGAAATTATCTTTGAACTTTGGTGAAGATGATTCAAATTCTTCAGACAGATATTGAAGGCTTTCCTTTATTCCACTCTGACAGAGCAATTTGAATTTTTGACTTTCAGGAATGGCGAGAATAATATAATTTGAATACCAACGATCACGCGACGAACCTAAAAAGACGAGATGAAATTGCAAAGATAATTTCAACTGGTTTCAACTAGCCATTCTTTGGCTGAAATTTACCCAATTTTTTTCCTCGAAAATCGGGCTCCGTCACATTCGAGGGTAACGCACCTTTGTGCAAGAAAAATCTGAAAAATTGAATGAACCAATCTAGAGAAAAGCTGGTAACGAACGGACGAACAAACGTCGGTTAATTTATTTATAGGACTTCAGGTAGGTCCAACAAGGTGATTTGCCAGGTTTTCGTTCAGCCACCTGCCAGGTTGGTTTATAAAAGGATAACAAATGGCGTGCCAATCGACGAGGTCTGCAGGTGTCCATGACAATAAAGTAGGAAGTATACAAATGGATTTCGTTTATTAAAGGTTAAAATAAGCTCTACCTTCATTTCCTGTTGGTCCTTCGACTTCTTCGCTGTCATGCTCGCCCCAAAACGATTCGATATCGCCGTCATATTTCTCCTCGAAATCGAGAAGATCTTCTTCGATGTCAAAACAAACATGCTTAAGATCATGCTCCTCGCCTTCAAAGTCGTAAACTTCTTTAATTTCTGTTTCATCGTCCATAATTTCGCATGCTAAAAAGAAACATAAAAATTCAACTATCAGTTTTTAGTGGTGCGTTTCGCATTGTTATGCTAGAGTTTCCCCGTTCTTCGGAGGAAAATGTTCATTTTCCCGTGCTGTTGCTTTGACATTGGGAGTTTTTCTCTTTCTCAAAGAAATACACAAGCGTTGGTTTTATTATGTTTTCACCGTATTAAAGTAATTGAATTCTATGAATAATTATTGTTTTGAGGAAATTTTCTTTGTTTACATGAAACGAATCATATTCTGTAGTGTGCGAGAGGAGGAAGAGGGGGAGATAATTGTATGTAATAGTTTATTTCATGTTGACGAAAAGGCTAATAAAAGTCAACGCTATTTTACAATTAAAAAAAAACTAATGGTTTGTTGGCAGCTCATCGTCGCTGCTACTGAGGCTAGATATTACAGCTTTTGGTTGAC